>NC_086385.1:35127540-35423105 GCF_036588685.1 Mytilus trossulus | reverse complement strand
GGCTCCCCTTCATTGAAAAACCTGAATTTTTAGCACAGCTCATATAAATTTGACTTTTGAATAATTATGCCAAGTCTGATAAATCAAATGAGTACTCTATTGCTTTTAGTACATGATAAGTTATATGTTAAGGCATTTAAAAAAGTATTTTTTTGCAATATTTTAATTTTTAAAGCCCCAAATGTTGATAGTTGAAATTTTTCAATTTTAACGTCAAAATTTTACACGTAAAGATGAGTATAGAACTTAACTTAATGTCCTATAATGTTCATCCTATTGTCATGAAACTTTGTAAGCAGTGTTATAATACATTAAGCTTTGTTCATACCAAGTTTTTTTAAGATTTGTCAACTCTTTCTACCCTAAGAGGTGAAATCTGTAAATATAGAATTTGTACTCTGGCAACTTCCCTAAATGATTTGATGGTGTCAACTTGTCAAATAGCATGAAACTAAAGGATTTAAACTTTTATTTTATAGAATTTCTGCAAAAATGACCAATTTTGGCATTTTATGGTCAAAATAGGCATTTTATAACTTTTTCAATATTGATGCATAAATGGCATCCTGACTTTCTATCCGACAGGTTTTTATGGGTCAATATTTGTGTTTCTATGCCTTTACCTGCTTCTTTTACTTATTTATGAACTCTGAATCTACAGAAAAGAAGTCTATCTCAGATAAAATGTGCAAAATTTGTTGTATAAATGACCCTTGTCTAACGCCTTGTTTGGATGAAGGCAATAGTGGGGAGCTTGGTATATAAAATTTGATGTCCATATTACAGACCTCACTAAATTTGTATCAAATGCACTTTACAATGTCTATTGTACCTGTTCCATTTCACATAATAAATTTCTTTCCTTCTGTAGGATAGCAAGTGGTTTAAATATAAGCCTGTTGAGAATAAATTGCATGCAAGTTTTTCCCTAAAAAGGCAAAAATCTTTGTTTCAGCCCATACTGCTTGTAAGAAAAGTTAATTGCAAGAGTCTTTTTGTGCTCAGATTTGTTGTATCATGTCACATGAGTATAGAAATGATAAAAAAGACACAAATTTTTATTTCTTATAGCCTCAATATGCATTTTTTAATGTAAATATGTAGCACGGCCTTAATTGACCCTAAATTTTTTCCAGTCTTACTTGGCCTAAGACCCTTTTAAACTAATATGATATGTTATTTGTAACTTTTCTTTCCATTTAAAGTACATTAAATACATATGTAAGGATTATTTATAACTAAAAAGCTTCACAAATTAAAAATTGCTGGAAAATATTACATCTTCATGTAAGGCTCCCTTCATTGAAAAACCTGAATTTTTAGGCACAGGCTCATATAAATTTGACTTTTGAATAATTATGCCAAGTCTGATAAATCAAATGAGTACTCTATTGCTTTTAGTACATGATAAGTTATATGTTAAGGCATTTAAAAAGTATTTTTTTGCAATATTTAATTTTTTAAAGCCCCAAATGTTGATAGTTGAAATTTTTCAATTTTAACGTCAAAATTTTACACGTAAAGATGAGTATAGAACTTAACTTAATGTCTATAATGTTCATCCTATTGTCATGAAACTTTGTAAGCAGTGTTATAATACATTAAGCTTTGTTCATACCAAGTTTTTTTAAGATTTGTCAACTCTTTCTACCCTATTAGGTCCGAGACCACCATTGTCGTCCCTTGATTTTCGTTGTTCACAAATATAGTCCCTAGTGTTGACAGTGGGTTACTTGCCATTAATTTTTATACCCCTTCCAAATTTATTTCTCCATGTTCACTGCCTCAAATTGCAAGAAGGGGGATGAAATTACACTGTAAAAAAATTTGGGTCCAGAATTTTAAAGGAAAGTAGTGATTTGGTCCAGCTGAAAAAGGTTGAAAATGAGCACTTCGGAAGCTGTCAAAAGATTTCAAGACGCCCTTAACATAAAATTGTCCATATTTTGAGTTAGAGACGATGAAGTTTTCTATAAATTTGATATAATTTGTCCCAAAAGTAGTACAACACACTGTCAAAGTTTCTTTGAGAAAGCGCAGGTGGGATTTTTTTTATTTTCATTTATGTTCTAAAAGAAATGCACTACGAATTAATTGTGTTCTCGGACCTAAGAGGTGAAATCTGTAAATATAGAATTTGTACTCTGGCAACTTCCCTAAATGATTTGATGGTGTCAACTTGTCAAATAGCATGAAACTAAAGGATTTAAACTTTTATTTTATAGAATTTCTGCAAAAATGACCAATTTTGGCATTTTATGGTCAAAATAGGCATTTTATAACTTTTTCAATATTGATGCATAAATGGCATCCTGACTTTCTATCCGACAGGTTTTTATGGGTCAATATTTGTGTTTCTATGCCTTTACCTGCTTCTTTTACTTATTTATGAACTCTGAATCTACAGAAAAGAAGTCTATCTCAGATAAAATGTGCAAAATTTGTTGTATAAATGACCCTTGTCTAACGCCTTGTTTGGATGAAGGCAATAGTGGGGAGCTTGGTATATAAAATTTGATGTCCATATTACAGACCTCACTAAATTTGTATCAAATGCACTTTACAATGTCTATTGTACCTGTTCCATTTCACATAATAAATTTCTTTTCTTCTGTAGGATAGCAAGTGGTTTAAATATAAGCCTGTTGAGAATAAATTGCATGCAAGTTTTTCCCTAAAAAGGCAAAAATCTTTGTTTCAGCCCATACTGCTTGTAAGAAAAGTTAATTGCAAGAGTCTTTTTGTGCTCAGATTTGTTGTATCATGTCACATGAGTATAGAAATGATAAAAAAGACACAATTTTTTATTTCTTATAGCCTCAATATGCATTTTTTAATGTAAATATGTAGCACGGCCTTAATTGACCCTAAATTTTTTCCAGTCTTACTTGGCCTAAGACCCTTTTAAACTAATATGATATGTTATTTGTAACTTTTCTTTCCATTTAAAGTACTTTAAATACATATGTAAGGATTATTTATAACTAAAAAGCTTCACAAATTAAAAATTGCTGGAAAATATTACATCTTCATGTAAGGCTCCCCTTCATTGAAAAACCTGAATTTTTAGGCACAGGCTCATATAAATTTGACTTTTGAATAATTATGCCAAGTCTGATAAATCAAATGAGTACTCTATTGCTTTTAGTACATGATAAGTTATATGTTAAGGCATTTAAAAAGTATTTTTTTGCAATATTTTAATTTTTAAAGCCCCAAATGTTGATAGTTGAAATTTTTCAATTTTAACGTCAAAATTTTACACGTAAAGATGAGTATAGAACTTAACTTAATGTCTATAATGTTCATCCTATTGTCATGAAACTTTGTAAGCAGTGTTATAATACATTAAGCTTTGTTCATACCAAGTTTTTTTAAGATTTGTCAACTCTTTCTACCCTATTAGGTCCGAGACCACCATTGTCGTCCCTTGATTTTCGTTGTTCACAAATATAGTCCCTAGTGTTGACAGTGGGTTACTTGCCATTAATTTTTATACCCCTTCCAAATTTATTTCTCCATGTTCACTGCCTCAAATTGCAAGAAGGGGGATGAAATTACACTGTAAAAAAATTTGGGTCCAGAATTTTAAAGGAAAGTAGTGATTTGGTCCAGCTGAAAAAGGTTGAAAATGAGCACTTCGGAAGCTGTCAAAAGATTTCAAGACGCCCTTAACATAAAATTGTCCATATTTTGAGTTAGAGACGATGAAGTTTTCTATAAATTTGATATAATTTGTCCCAAAAGTAGTACAACACACTGTCAAAGTTTCTTTGAGAAAGCGCAGGTGGGATTTTTTTTATTTTCATTTATGTTCTAAAAGAAATGCACTACGAATTAATTGTGTTCTCGGACCTAAGAGGTGAAATCTGTAAATATAGAATTTGTACTCTGGCAACTTCCCTAAATGATTTGATGGTGTCAACTTGTCAAATAGCATGAAACTAAAGGATTTAAACTTTTATTTTATAGAATTTCTGCAAAAATGACCAATTTTGGCATTTTATGGTCAAAATAGGCATTTTATAACTTTTTCAATATTGATGCATAAATGGCATCCTGACTTTCTATCCGACAGGTTTTTATGGGTCAATATTTGTGTTTCTATGCCTTTACCTGCTTCTTTTACTTATTTATGAACTCTGAATCTACAGAAAAGAAGTCTATCTCAGATAAAATGTGCAAAATTTGTTGTATAAATGACCCTTGTCTAACGCCTTGTTTGGATGAAGGCAATAGTGGGGAGCTTGGTATATAAAATTTGATGTCCATATTACAGACCTCACTAAATTTGTATCAAATGCACTTTACAATGTCTATTGTACCTGTTCCATTTCACATAATAAATTTCTTTTCTTCTGTAGGATAGCAAGTGGTTTAAATATAAGCCTGTTGAGAATAAATTGCATGCAAGTTTTTCCCTAAAAAGGCAAAAATCTTTGTTTCAGCCCATACTGCTTGTAAGAAAAGTTAATTGCAAGAGTCTTTTTGTGCTCAGATTTGTTGTATCATGTCACATGAGTATAGAAATGATAAAAAAGACACAAATTTTTATTTCTTATAGCCTCAATATGCATTTTTTAATGTAAATATGTAGCACGGCCTTAATTGACCCTAAATTTTTTCCAGTCTTACTTGGCCTAAGACCCTTTTAAACTAATATGATATGTTATTTGTAACTTTTCTTTCCATTTAAAGTACTTTAAATACATATGTAAGGATTATTTATAACTAAAAAGCTTCACAAATTAAAAATTGCTGGAAAATATTACATCTTCATGTAAGGCTCCCCTTCATTGAAAAACCTGAATTTTTAGGCACAGGCTCATATAAATTTGACTTTTGAATAATTATGCCAAGTCTGATAAATCAAATGAGTACTCTATTGCTTTTAGTACATGATAAGTTATATGTTAAGGCATTTAAAAAGTATTTTTTTGCAATATTTTAATTTTTAAAGCCCCAAATGTTGATAGTTGAAATTTTTCAATTTTAACGTCAAAATTTTACACGTAAAGATGAGTATAGAACTTAACTTAATGTCTATAATGTTCATCCTATTGTCATGAAACTTTGTAAGCAGTGTTATAATACATTAAGCTTTGTTCATACCAAGTTTTTTTAAGATTTGTCAACTCTTTCTACCCTATTAGGTCCGAGACCACCATTGTCGTCCCTTGATTTTCGTTGTTCACAAATATAGTCCCTAGTGTTGACAGTGGGTTACTTGCCATTAATTTTTATACCCCTTCCAAATTTATTTCTCCATGTTCACTGCCTCAAATTGCAAGAAGGGGGATGAAATTACACTGTAAAAAAATTTGGGTCCAGAATTTTAAAGGAAAGTAGTGATTTGGTCCAGCTGAAAAAGGTTGAAAATGAGCACTTCGGAAGCTGTCAAAAGATTTCAAGACGCCCTTAACATAAAATTGTCCATATTTTGAGTTAGAGACGATGAAGTTTTCTATAAATTTGATATAATTTGTCCCAAAAGTAGTACAACACACTGTCAAAGTTTCTTTGAGAAAGCGCAGGTGGGATTTTTTTTATTTTCATTTATGTTCTAAAAGAAATGCACTACGAATTAATTGTGTTCTCGGACCTAAGAGGTGAAATCTGTAAATATAGAATTTGTACTCTGGCAACTTCCCTAAATGATTTGATGGTGTCAACTTGTCAAATAGCATGAAACTAAAGGATTTAAACTTTTATTTTATAGAATTTCTGCAAAAATGACCAATTTTGGCATTTTATGGTCAAAATAGGCATTTTATAACTTTTTCAATATTGATGCATAAATGGCATCCTGACTTTCTATCCGACAGGTTTTTATGGGTCAATATTTGTGTTTCTATGCCTTTACCTGCTTCTTTTACTTATTTATGAACTCTGAATCTACAGAAAAGAAGTCTATCTCAGATAAAATGTGCAAAATTTGTTGTATAAATGACCCTTGTCTAACGCCTTGTTTGGATGAAGGCAATAGTGGGGAGCTTGGTATATAAAATTTGATGTCCATATTACAGACCTCACTAAATTTGTATCAAATGCACTTTACAATGTCTATTGTACCTGTTCCATTTCACATAATAAATTTCTTTTCTTCTGTAGGATAGCAAGTGGTTTAAATATAAGCCTGTTGAGAATAAATTGCATGCAAGTTTTTCCCTAAAAAGGCAAAAATCTTTGTTTCAGCCCATACTGCTTGTAAGAAAAGTTAATTGCAAGAGTCTTTTTGTGCTCAGATTTGTTGTATCATGTCACATGAGTATAGAAATGATAAAAAAGACACAAATTTTTATTTCTTATAGCCTCAATATGCATTTTTTAATGTAAATATGTAGCACGGCCTTAATTGACCCTAAATTTTTTCCAGTCTTACTTGGCCTAAGACCCTTTTAAACTAATATGATATGTTATTTGTAACTTTTCTTTCCATTTAAAGTACTTTAAATACATATGTAAGGATTATTTATAACTAAAAAGCTTCACAAATTAAAAATTGCTGGAAAATATTACATCTTCATGTAAGGCTCCCCTTCATTGAAAAACCTGAATTTTTAGGCACAGGCTCATATAAATTTGACTTTTGAATAATTATGCCAAGTCTGATAAATCAAATGAGTACTCTATTGCTTTTAGTACATGATAAGTTATATGTTAAGGCATTTAAAAAGTATTTTTTTGCAATATTTTAATTTTTAAAGCCCCAAATGTTGATAGTTGAAATTTTTCAATTTTAACGTCAAAATTTTACACGTAAAGATGAGTATAGAACTTAACTTAATGTCTATAATGTTCATCCTATTGTCATGAAACTTTGTAAGCAGTGTTATAATACATTAAGCTTTGTTCATACCAAGTTTTTTTAAGATTTGTCAACTCTTTCTACCCTATTAGGTCCGAGACCACCATTGTCGTCCCTTGATTTTCGTTGTTCACAAATATAGTCCCTAGTGTTGACAGTGGGTTACTTGCCATTAATTTTTATACCCCTTCCAAATTTATTTCTCCATGTTCACTGCCTCAAATTGCAAGAAGGGGGATGAAATTACACTGTAAAAAAATTTGGGTCCAGAATTTTAAAGGAAAGTAGTGATTTGGTCCAGCTGAAAAAGGTTGAAAATGAGCACTTCGGAAGCTGTCAAAAGATTTCAAGACGCCCTTAACATAAAATTGTCCATATTTTGAGTTAGAGACGATGAAGTTTTCTATAAATTTGATATAATTTGTCCCAAAAGTAGTACAACACACTGTCAAAGTTTCTTTGAGAAAGCGCAGGTGGGATTTTTTTTATTTTCATTTATGTTCTAAAAGAAATGCACTACGAATTAATTGTGTTCTCGGACCTAAGAGGTGAAATCTGTAAATATAGAATTTGTACTCTGGCAACTTCCCTAAATGATTTGATGGTGTCAACTTGTCAAATAGCATGAAACTAAAGGATTTAAACTTTTATTTTATAGAATTTCTGCAAAAATGACCAATTTTGGCATTTTATGGTCAAAATAGGCATTTTATAACTTTTTCAATATTGATGCATAAATGGCATCCTGACTTTCTATCCGACAGGTTTTTATGGGTCAATATTTGTGTTTCTATGCCTTTACCTGCTTCTTTTACTTATTTATGAACTCTGAATCTACAGAAAAGAAGTCTATCTCAGATAAAATGTGCAAAATTTGTTGTATAAATGACCCTTGTCTAACGCCTTGTTTGGATGAAGGCAATAGTGGGGAGCTTGGTATATAAAATTTGATGTCCATATTACAGACCTCACTAAATTTGTATCAAATGCACTTTACAATGTCTATTGTACCTGTTCCATTTCACATAATAAATTTCTTTTCTTCTGTAGGATAGCAAGTGGTTTAAATATAAGCCTGTTGAGAATAAATTGCATGCAAGTTTTTCCCTAAAAAGGCAAAAATCTTTGTTTCAGCCCATACTGCTTGTAAGAAAAGTTAATTGCAAGAGTCTTTTTGTGCTCAGATTTGTTGTATCATGTCACATGAGTATAGAAATGATAAAAAAGACACAAATTTTTATTTCTTATAGCCTCAATATGCATTTTTTAATGTAAATATGTAGCACGGCCTTAATTGACCCTAAATTTTTTCCAGTCTTACTTGGCCTAAGACCCTTTTAAACTAATATGATATGTTATTTGTAACTTTTCTTTCCATTTAAAGTACTTTAAATACATATGTAAGGATTATTTATAACTAAAAAGCTTCACAAATTAAAAATTGCTGGAAAATATTACATCTTCATGTAAGGCTCCCCTTCATTGAAAAACCTGAATTTTTAGGCACAGGCTCATATAAATTTGACTTTTGAATAATTATGCCAAGTCTGATAAATCAAATGAGTACTCTATTGCTTTTAGTACATGATAAGTTATATGTTAAGGCATTTAAAAAGTATTTTTTTGCAATATTTTAATTTTTAAAGCCCCAAATGTTGATAGTTGAAATTTTTCAATTTTAACGTCAAAATTTTACACGTAAAGATGAGTATAGAACTTAACTTAATGTCTATAATGTTCATCCTATTGTCATGAAACTTTGTAAGCAGTGTTATAATACATTAAGCTTTGTTCATACCAAGTTTTTTTAAGATTTGTCAACTCTTTCTACCCTATTAGGTCCGAGACCACCATTGTCGTCCCTTGATTTTCGTTGTTCACAAATATAGTCCCTAGTGTTGACAGTGGGTTACTTGCCATTAATTTTTATACCCCTTCCAAATTTATTTCTCCATGTTCACTGCCTCAAATTGCAAGAAGGGGGATGAAATTACACTGTAAAAAAATTTGGGTCCAGAATTTTAAAGGAAAGTAGTGATTTGGTCCAGCTGAAAAAGGTTGAAAATGA
This sequence comes from Mytilus trossulus, assembly GCF_036588685.1. Classification (NCBI taxonomy): domain Eukaryota; kingdom Metazoa; phylum Mollusca; class Bivalvia; order Mytilida; family Mytilidae; genus Mytilus; species Mytilus trossulus. Next base: position 35,414,229 of record NC_086385.1, on the reverse strand, counting down.
GCACTTCGGAAGCTGTCAAAAGATTTCAAGACGCCCTTAACATAAAATTGTCCATATTTTGAGTTAGAGACGATGAAGTTTTCTATAAATTTGATATAATTTGTCCCAAAAGTAGTACAACACACTGTCAAAGTTTCTTTGAGAAAGCGCAGGTGGGATTTTTTTTATTTTCATTTATGTTCTAAAAGAAATGCACTACGAATTAATTGTGTTCTCGGACCTAAGAGGTGAAATCTGTAAATATAGAATTTGTACTCTGGCAACTTCCCTAAATGATTTGATGGTGTCAACTTGTCAAATAGCATGAAACTAAAGGATTTAAACTTTTATTTTATAGAATTTCTGCAAAAATGACCAATTTTGGCATTTTATGGTCAAAATAGGCATTTTATAACTTTTTCAATATTGATGCATAAATGGCATCCTGACTTTCTATCCGACAGGTTTTTATGGGTCAATATTTGTGTTTCTATGCCTTTACCTGCTTCTTTTACTTATTTATGAACTCTGAATCTACAGAAAAGAAGTCTATCTCAGATAAAATGTGCAAAATTTGTTGTATAAATGACCCTTGTCTAACGCCTTGTTTGGATGAAGGCAATAGTGGGGAGCTTGGTATATAAAATTTGATGTCCATATTACAGACCTCACTAAATTTGTATCAAATGCACTTTACAATGTCTATTGTACCTGTTCCATTTCACATAATAAATTTCTTTTCTTCTGTAGGATAGCAAGTGGTTTAAATATAAGCCTGTTGAGAATAAATTGCATGCAAGTTTTTCCCTAAAAAGGCAAAAATCTTTGTTTCAGCCCATACTGCTTGTAAGAAAAGTTAATTGCAAGAGTCTTTTTGTGCTCAGATTTGTTGTATCATGTCACATGAGTATAGAAATGATAAAAAAGACACAAATTTTTATTTCTTATAGCCTCAATATGCATTTTTTAATGTAAATATGTAGCACGGCCTTAATTGACCCTAAATTTTTTCCAGTCTTACTTGGCCTAAGACCCTTTTAAACTAATATGATATGTTATTTGTAACTTTTCTTTCCATTTAAAGTACTTTAAATACATATGTAAGGATTATTTATAACTAAAAAGCTTCACAAATTAAAAATTGCTGGAAAATATTACATCTTCATGTAAGGCTCCCCTTCATTGAAAAACCTGAATTTTTAGGCACAGGCTCATATAAATTTGACTTTTGAATAATTATGCCAAGTCTGATAAATCAAATGAGTACTCTATTGCTTTTAGTACATGATAAGTTATATGTTAAGGCATTTAAAAAGTATTTTTTTGCAATATTTTAATTTTTAAAGCCCCAAATGTTGATAGTTGAAATTTTTCAATTTTAACGTCAAAATTTTACACGTAAAGATGAGTATAGAACTTAACTTAATGTCTATAATGTTCATCCTATTGTCATGAAACTTTGTAAGCAGTGTTATAATACATTAAGCTTTGTTCATACCAAAGTTTTTTTAAGATTTGTCAACTCTTTCTACCCTATTAGGTCCGAGACCACCATTGTCGTCCCTTGATTTTCGTTGTTCACAAATATAGTCCCTAGTGTTGACAGTGGGTTACTTGCCATTAATTTTTATACCCCTTCCAAATTTATTTCTCCATGTTCACTGCCTCAAATTGCAAGAAGGGGGATGAAATTACACTGTAAAAAAATTTGGGTCCAGAATTTTAAAGGAAAGTAGTGATTTGGTCCAGCTGAAAAAGGTTGAAAATGAGCACTTCGGAAGCTGTCAAAAGATTTCAAGACGCCCTTAACATAAAATTGTCCATATTTTGAGTTAGAGACGATGAAGTTTTCTATAAATTTGATATAATTTGTCCCAAAAGTAGTACAACACACTGTCAAAGTTTCTTTGAGAAAGCGCAGGTGGGATTTTTTTTATTTTCATTTATGTTCTAAAAGAAATGCACTACGAATTAATTGTGTTCTCGGACCATTACAGTCATAATAAATCAAAAAATAACAATATTTGAATCATTCATGAGTTTGGAAGTATATTATAGGCATGCTAAAAAAATCATTATTCTGCAGTAGTCAATATGCGCATGTCCAAACAAATTTTATTGGATTTAGAGCATGGGTTTATTTTTGTTATTCTCGTGGTGTTTTGTCTGATGCTTGGTCCGTTTCTGTGTGTGTTGCGTTTCGGTGTTGTGTCGTTGTTCTCCTCTTATATTTAATGCGTTTCCCTCGGTTTTGGTTTGTTACCCCGATTTTGTTTTTTGTTCATGGATTTATGAGTTTTGAACAGCGGTATACATGTACTACTGTTGCCTTTATTTATTCACAAAGCGAAATAAGCACGTCATTTTAGAATAAAGGATAACTAGAATTATATTTATTTTTAAGAGATTGGAAGAACCATGCTCGCAGACAAAATAAAAATAATGCAGAGTTCATATTGGGTTCAGTGTTGTGTACTATAACACGGAAAGGAAATTTTCTCCACGACGAGAATTAATTTTATAAGATGATTTTTACATAATAATTAGGTTCAACTTAAAATCGTGCTTTATAGATTATATTAAAAACTCGTCAATATACAAGAAAAGTACAATCGCACGGCCTTGGTATCTGTAGTCAGATAGATCTATTGAACTTTCAATTATAGTATTTTATACGCTTTGGAGTGCTTGATTTTTTTATTCAGGGACTATATTTGCATTTGCTTGTATGCAAAGATTCTTTCAACAAAAGACAAAGCAATGAAACAAAAACAAAGCTGTGATAAAAATAACAATATATATGAAAAAAAAGATATATATGAAGAAAAAGATATATATTAATATATTAAAAAAAAGATGTGATATGATTGCCAATAAGACAACTCTCCACAAGACACCAACATGACACAGAAATGAACAACTTTAGGTCACCATATGCCTTCAACAATGAGCAAAACTCGTGCTGCTAAACAGCTATAAAAACTATACATTATATAATATGCCAGTATGATGCCAATGTAATAACTATATTTAAAAGTTCAAATGAGGAATATTATACCTTTATGCATCTGTTGAAGTTCATATTTCATCAACATGGCCTCTTCCGAAGCCTCAAAAGTGACAAGGTTGTCACCACGACGTAAATACAACGCCTGCTAAAAAGATTTCTAAATTTGTAATGTAAGAAGTGGATATAACATTTCTAAATAAGAATTGATGCATTTTGTTTAAACAGTTATGTTAATTTTACAATGCAAATACATCAAACAGCAAACACAAAATCATTGAAAACACATTGTATTATTATCCCGGTGATTTGCTTTTGCGCTAATTGTCATTCATTTGCGCCACAAACCATAATATTTCGGGCGCACTACGTTTGCGCGCCTTTGGGGATAAACATGTTTTACGTTTGCGCGCATCTTTTGATTACATTTGCGCGCATTCAGTGTACAGATAAATTCAGATAAGAATATAAATAAAAGTTAAATCAAATTATAATTGACAATACATATATATTTTTTTCATAATAAACATGACTATCAATTATTAATCTTGAAATTATTTCTTAATTCAAATTATTGTAACGTTGTCGGAAGGACAATAAGACAAGTTTCTGAAGTCAAACTGTATGTTTGCAGTTCACGTTCACCTTTTCCTGTTTGCAGTATTCTTATGGACTGATTCAGTTTTTTATTCCTCAGTCTTAGCAATATTGAGATGCAATTGTTATCAAAAGCTGCGCGCAAATGTAATGGTAATGCGCGCAAACGTAATGCACCGAATATTTCATTTGTACCAAAATAAAAACATTTCAATTGCGCTTATAACACAGGTAGTACAGGTAAATAATAGAAAAAAATGGCCCGCCATGAAAAATAAAACACAAGCGAAACAACACAACGTTATCAATTGAAAAGGTTCGACTCATCAGATCAACACACATCACAGACAAAAACATATAATAAGATACAAATTACCAATATGAAAGCTAGACCAAGACCAACTTCAACTGATAAATATATATGAATGTCTCTGAGGACACGAATGCACACTCTCAATCTTTGCAATTATCCAAATTAAACAGGGCATAACTCTAGAACGGTGAATGACTATAATTTTTATCCCAAATTTGACATCTGGCTGCTAGCATTGGTTCTTTACATTGCATGTGTACGATTTCCTCTAAACTGGCATGAAGCAAATTTAAGTTTTAGTGCAGAAATTAAAATGGAAATGATGGACGGACGAACAAACGGTCAAGGTTAACACTGTAAATGCTCATGTTGCCTAAAGCCATGATGACAGGGGCATACAATCATGTATCAAACAAAAAATCACATTAAGGATATAATATACATGTAGCTGGTGTTGATGATTCTTTGTTAATCGGATATAATTTAGCTATCAAAATATTCATGGTAGTTACTAGGCTAAGTTTCTGGGTAAAACTTATGTTTTTATTAGGACAGCTATAATCTTTTGAGTGAGCACATTAAATTTCGACTCCGCATGTTAGCTGAGTATATATATATATGCTACCGTAATGACAATGCATGCATGTGATATGTGCCGCTGGACGTATAACACTTATCTGGTAAATCAAGGTTATTTTTGTATCTTCAAGCTATCGAAATAATTGCATTTGTTACAATGATTAATATTTTATATGTTGCGATTAATTAGTAACGTATTTTCAAAATTGATTTCCAAAAGTATTTATTGAACCAATTTCCCGAACAAATGATAACACGTTTTGTTTTATTTAAAAGCAAGATACATTGCAAATTGTGTTCCCAACAATCTCCAGACATTTTCATCTGACTATTTCGATGGCATGCAGTATGTTTGTTACAAGACTGCATGCAGTATGTTTGTTACAAGACTGCATGCAGTATGTTTGTTACAAGACTGCATGCAGTATGTTTGTTACAAGACTAAATTTGAAATCTTATAAACAAGGGGTTTAAGGGGTGTTCAATTATTTAATTTTTTTTACTAACTATTGCCGATTTTAAGTCAGTATTTGTAGCCGAAGAACTAGGGTTGTTTATTTGAGCCCTTGAGGGAACAACCCTCGGTGAGGAACAACCATTGAACTTTAAAAAAAAAAAAAGGGGGTATGTTATTTTTCCAAAATATATATTCCGACCCCCAATTTGAGGAGGAGAAGAATATTGCAATCAAGCAATAAAAAAAATATTTCTGAATCCATTAGGGAGCTACCATTTGATTTTTATGGGGGGGGGGGGGGGGGGGGGGGGGGGCTAGGATGAAAAATTTTGTCCTGCATTTTTTTTTAGTTGTAATCTCTGTCCTGCCTTTTTAATTTTCAGTTATCTGGTCCTGCTTTTTTTTTTTTAGTTTATCCTGACTTTTTTTACATAAATTGTCATCCTGACTTTTTTTTTTTGCAAGTGTCTCATCCTGCCTTTTTTTTACTCAAAACTCCTGTCCTGCCTATTTTTTTCAATTTTCATCCCCCCCCCCCCCCCCCCCCCATAAAAATCAAATGGTAGCTCCCTTATCCTTCAAGTTATTATAGTTCGTTCAACGCGTGTATATTTTCCTCGAAGCAGATACACAAAAAATTAAATGAAATTAATTTAAGATTTGTTTGAAAAACGTGTTCTAGTTAAAAGATTCACACTTAAAAAACTTTATTTGTACATACAAACTTTATTTTAATACAGTACAAACGTTTTGTCATATGATATGGGTTAATGTGTTATGTGTAAAAAACTTGACATGAACAATTTTTAACGATTCTTTTTAAATCAAATCAAATGTTTATTGCTCCACACACTTTCTTTTATAAGATTATAAAAAATAGGTTAAGAATGCATCAAAAAATTTCCTCATGCAGTTATAACGTTTAAGTGTATGACCCACTTTTTATACGCGCTGTATTATGTTGATGGTTAGCAAACTATTGTGTATTATATAAGGTATTTATTACCAATTGTACCGAAATATAGGTTAGAATCCAAGCGTGTAATTTAAACGTGCACCTTGAACTTTTTTTCCGTTACGATTTGCTATTCAGAGCGCTGTCATAGCGTATCAATCAACAATAGCACACATTGTGGTCGTGTAGATTGTCAACTTTCCGCTGTTTAAAAAGTGCATTATAAATTTTGGACATCAATTTAATATTCTGTGGAGGAGCACTATGGAATCTATCATAAAATGTATCGTGGTAAGTTTCTATATTTATATTAACTAGGAAAACTTTACGATGTCTGAACCATGTGCTAACGGGCTGATATTGTCAACCTTGGAATAATATGTAATACACACATAACAGTTACATGTTACTAATGTATCATTATTTATGTATCTATGTTCATTTGTTTGAGTGTCATTTAGAATTTAAGCACCTGTCCTTGGTGACTAGGAGTCACTCCTGCATGTAACTATAATATATGTTTTTCCATATGCATCATCCACGTGCACCAGTGGATCCAGAGGTTTTTATTAAAGGGGGACTGGTCTAAAGGGGGGCGGCCCCATCCCCCCTGCATCCGCTTAGGCCCTGACATTTCAGGTTTATGGGCTTGGTTTATGTTTGGAAGAGTAGCGAGGGTTTATATTAAATGATAATATTATTAAAGCAGTTCAATACTTGAAATTTCTTATTTTTGTGTCAATAATGATCAATAATTGTCAAGTGAACACTCGTTTTAATAAAACTGAATGTTGAGAATATTAATTAATGTTAGATATAGCATTTAATAATTGAAATTTATGTATTAAATTATTTTGAATATGAAAATCAATATGTACACAGACATGTCGCAAATAACTGAATTTTAAAAATTGTACTATACAAAAGAATAAGAATCATTATGGATGATTATCAGTTATTTCAAGTTATTTCCAGATCATACCAGTGGGAAATCCAGTGAACAAAACAAAAGAAAATTCAATCAATCTTCTTATGATACATGTACATGTAGAGTGCATCGAGAAAGTGAATAATAAAATATTACCGGTGACGACTCTGAGAATTTTTTCCCCCCAAATAATTGTTCATTTGTATCGAAATTATTTATTAATCGGTGTTACATGTATAATAAATATGCATGCAAATAAACGATGTTGAATGTTCAGTACTTATATTTATCCAGATAATTGATTTAGAAGCTTGTAAAATGAAATTTAAAAGATGATCTTTGCAGCATATTGATAAAAAACAATTGGAAAAAATCATGTAAAAACAAAATCGAGAGGTATTTCGGGTCACCAATTTTCGGGGCATTCCAATAATTGATCATAATTGATAGCGTCCTAGTTGAAATGGGACTCAAATTGAAAAGATTTTGTTTATATAGCTATATATAGTGTTTACAGGAGAGTTAAAATTTTGTCAATATATATTTCCGACTGATACGAAAAAGGGAATGCGAATTCACGTACAAACGAAATGGCACCCCGACAATACGGCAATGGTAGAAAAGTCATGTGTAAACTTCAATACGATATCATTACATTTTTTGGTAATAAACAATTCTAATAAACCTATCTTTCATTTTTTTTTTACTCTAAGCAAATATAGTATATATATACAACATGCTAGTGTTTAATTCAGCTTATGATTCATGTACTTTACAATATTTTTTTTATAGATATATGCAGTGTTTTTAATTCAGATAGTTCTTGGTAAGTATAATTCTTTACTGTTAAATTTATACATTCAAATTCAAAAACGTTTCATGAAAAGTAGAAGAGTTTGAAAGGAGCCGTTATCTGGTCCCTTTAATTTTGAAATAATTATCAAGATTTACATGATTTTATTCATAACCTCAGACACATAAGTAAACTAGTACGTAAATACAGTTGTGATAGAGTGTTAAATAGCTAAAAAGGTCATTGACATTGTATTCTATGGTTTTGTGTTAAAGTTATAATCTTTATTTTGCAGTATTTTTTTTTCTCTTAAAACGAAAAGTACACACACTGACATCTTTGTCACTGTTACACTGATAATTTTGGGTTTTCGTTTTCGCTGCATTAAATATGTTAAATCAAAAATATAATTTAAGAATTTTTTAAATATGCGAGAAATTTAATAGATAATGGATGTTTTGGTTTCGGGCTGCATTTGATTAGAAAAAAATGAAAATTCATGGACACAAAAAAAAAATCCTTTTTATACTCCCCTTTGCGTAACATATGCATGTATTATGGTATACCGTTGTCTGTCCGTCCGTCCGTCGTCAACATGTAAGCCAATAACTCAAAAACGCTTTAGACGTTGCGCACGATATTGGTGTCACTTTGGAAATATGGGTTAGATGGCGGGTTATTCAAATTCAAGCTCTCATCCTATACAATAAATATATATGTTGTGCATATCATTCGAAAGGAAATAAACCATAGAAATCAATAACATAGATGAAATTGTGCTTTGTCTACTTTTTGATGAAAAAAAATGCTCATTTCGATGCCTATAACGTCATTTTAAGGGTGTCCCGCTGTTACAATTTTGTTTAATGTGCGTCTTTGAAATCCCAGTGCGGATTCATTAGTAAGTAGAATGGTTTAAAATTTTACCAATATATTGTATACATTTAACGTTAAATGAAGTAATAGACGTTTTTTACTATAAGAGTAGGAAGAACTTCAGAAAAGTTTAAATAAAAAAGAGAAAAAATGTCCCAATTTGCTGCTTAACACGTAAAAAAACTTTCTGTCTTCAATTTCATAATATATAACATACGAAAATGGATTTTAATAATATCAGAAAAATTATACATGTTCCGAGGAAGCTATCTGAAGTAATCGTTATGTAACTGCGGTCTTATTTTAAATACATCGTCATTTTCCCCGTGTCCAATAAAATGTCCCGATGGACAAAATAACACAAAGAATAATTCAGAGGCTTTTTATCAAACGAAATTCTACTATATCTCAAATTTTTATCACCTGTTAACTGATATGAATGGAAAATACATTTAATTTCCTTTAAAATGATATGATATGTACTTTTGTTTGAGTTGCAGGTAGAAAATCCGAAACGATCTAAAATGTCCAATGAAATGTCCCCGTAACCGTAATTTGACGTTTGCGTTATAATAACGTTAAACTGTTTACGATTTTTCTTGCATATTTGGCATAACATAATTTCAAGAAATGGTCTGATCTATATAAAATAAAGTTCTCGATTAATATGTATCAAATTGTAGATCTTCATTGTTTCAAGGATATAAGGTGTCGAAATATTTAACTTGGATACTCCGGGATCCATAAAGACAAGGCCCCGGAGCTATAACAAAGAGAATACTTACTAATGACCACACCCCCACTTTATAAAAGCAAGAAACATTGAAAAAGGAAATGCAAACAAAAGTGAGACCTCCTTAATTATCCTCCTCAGCCAAGAAAATTAGGCAGTAAGTTTGCTATAATGTTGTCTTCCTTAAAAATTGTTTTACGTTGTCATTTCGGTGATTTTTATAGCAGACTATGCGGTATGGGTTTTGCTTTTGAAGGTCATACAGTGACCTATAGTTGTTAATTTCTGTGTCATTTTGGTCTCTTGTAGAGAGTTGTCTTCTTGGCAATCATACCACATCTTTTTTGTATATATATATTTCAATCATTTAACAAAACATCAAATTGTTATTTTGTGTTATTGTTGCATCTATTATTCTTCGTAAAAATAAAAAAATGTTCATGTAATAATTTTTTTTGGTTCAAATTCAATGAAATTTTGTATTTGCACCGGCTTGAAAAAATGAAACCATGTAAAGCACAACTTCAAAATCTCTGTACTTTAAGCGGCATTTCACATGAGTAGAATATGAGGTCAACGTTTGAAACTTTCCGTGGACTGACAACGTCAAAATCGTCGTTTTGTTAGGAACGTCGTGTAACGCTAAGTGGCACCAATACCGTGCGTAACGTCTTTAACCAATTTGTATGAAACTTTAGTGAATTGTATAAAAAATATCTATTGGCGGGAATTCATTTTCGTTTTTTTTTTAATTTTATATTTTACGTTTCCGTGTCATTGGAAATATACTGTAAATGTTTTGTATCTACGGAACAAACACTTTCTATAAAAAAGAAGATTTGGTATGATTGCCAATGAGACAACTGTCCATGCACAAAAGACCAAAATGACACAGACATTTTAAAACAACTATAGGTCACCGTACGGCCTTCAACAATGAGCAAAGCCCCGATATGACAATGTAAAACAATTCAAACGAGAAAACTAACGGCCTTATTTGTATAAAAAATTTACGAAACACAAATATGTAACACAAAAACAAACGACAACCACTGAATTACAGGCTCCTGACTTGGGACAGGCACTTACATAAATAATGTGGCGGGGTTAAACATGTTAGCGGGATCACAACCGGCCTCCCCCTAACCTGGGACAGTGGTATAACAGTACAACATAAGAACGAACTATAAAAATCAGTTGAAAAAGGCTAGTTCATTCTGTGTAATGACGATCACGAAGACGGCGAATGAAATTTTAAAGTGCATGAATATTACCGATCCCCTCTTATCTAGTGAATTAATATAGTCATAAAGCCGCATAATTTTGAATGTTCCCGACGGACATCAATCGAAAATGGTCTCCCAGACTGAGTATAAAAAAAAGGTGTCGTAGGCTTGTTAGCTGCATTCTTCATCGATGGCAACTTAATTTTTATTTTTTGCACGTGTTGTGTTAAAATACAGTCACACAGCACCATTTACCTACAGTGAGGGTATTGATTGAGCCGGGGGTTTGGGGTGGGGTGGACTTAATTTCTTTATCCCCTGTTTTTAGAATGTTTTTCTATTTTCTTTGCATGTTTTGCTTATTATTCTAAGCACCCTATTTTTCTCAATACCGTATTGTTGTGCCTATTATATTTTCAAAGTTACATGAACACGGAAACACGTAAAATAAAAATTGCAAAAACGTTGCATTATGCATTCTATATTATTTGTTTCCCCTTATTCAAAATCTTTTGTCCTTTATTATGTATCGGTAACCCCATATGAATCCTTAAATATGTATTTTTTTTGTTCTTTCAGGAACTCCATCTTGGAGTCTTTCGTCAAATCCAAACACATTCGGTAAAAATTTTGATTTGACTTGTTCATTTTGTAAAAATAACAGCCAATCAAAAGGCAATGGTAGTACTGACATTCACTCTCTAAACGGAGAACCTGTGGACAATATAAACCAATTAGAAAAGCAGCATACAGTTCACCGGATGTACACATTAACCACTTCCGCTTACAATAAGGATGGAGTCAAAGTGCAATACGATTGTCTCCATGGCAACAACAGATATGAACATGTACTGAATATGACAATTGAATCATTTGAGTGTAAGTAAACAAAATAACGAACGCATTAAAAGTTTAAACATATCAGATTGTTTTACAACATAAAATTAACTTATATAGCAAAATTTTAGAAATGCATGTACATGTATACGTAGAAGATTTAGAGGATAATAATGGGGGCTCTGAACACGGAAACAGGTAAAATAAAAATCGTAATAAAACGTTGCAAGAAAAAAAAATGAGAAAAATGAAGCACGGCTGACAAGAAATTAAATCGAAATATTAAGGAAAAAAGTATTAGTAGTTATTACTCAGCCGTACTTGGAGATAATGTAGTCTTTATCAATGGACATGAAGACCCTGCATTCACCTTTTAGGGTCCCCTAGTTGCAACTGATTTGAAAGAAAAATAATTTGATAACAATTAATATCCTGGGAACACACAATTTAAAGCAATCTCCGGACTGACTTTTAATTTAGTCCAGGTTTACGTTTTAATCAAATGCGGGACAAGCACGAGAAATTAAAGATTACCGACACGAAACACGGAAAATAAATGAGGGGGACGAAGCACGCACGTCGAACCAAACACGATAAAACGGGAAATAAAACGTCAAAACACGAAAAGACGTGAAATAAAAAGACCGAAAACTTTGCACCAAAATAACACTTTTAAAATAAAAAATAAACAAAGTATACCTGTCTGTCCGTCTGTCCGTCTCTCCGGCCGTTGTCAACATGTCGGACATTAACTAAAAAACACTTTAACCAATATGCATGAAACTTTGGTGAATTGTTTATATTTATTAACAGCTGCCTTTCGATTTTCATAAAAGAGTTGTAGGGTTTTATTCATAAAAAAGGGGTATTTTCCAGTTTTCAGACAATAACTGAAAAATGCTTTCAGTACTTCTCATGAAACTTTTGTGAATTATTTATAACTATCGATGTCATTTCCCGATTGATTTTCATAAATTTCAAATATGACATTTAAAGAAAAAAAATTGAAATTTATTTGATTATTGTCTGACAACAGATTTCCTAATAAGCATTGCGCAACAGCACAGTGTATTGCACAACAGCAAGAAATTTTTAATTGAATAAAACTTCAATTCATATAACCGATTTCAAGTTTTTTTAATACATTTATTCAGAAACCTATAATATATCAAATATTTAATTACTATCCAAATTCAGACCTGTATCAAGCTTTCATGTTGTGTCCATTTATGCCCTTACTGTTCATGGATCATGGACCTCCATGGGCGTATCCAGCCTCGCTCAGCGAAGCCGTTTATTTATTATAACTTCTTTTCTATCACTTCTAGATATTGCCAACACCAATAATGTTCACCAGTTAGTTAACAATGTCAACAAAGAAGATCTATTTTCAATGACATTTAGAAATTTTACAGAGATTCCTCAGTGTGCAGTGATGTATGGGGTAAAAATTTATTTTACATCTTGTTGTTTTATTATATATAATTTTTTCCTACAATTATAGTGATGCAATACTGTAATTCAGTGGTTGTCGTTTGTTTATGTGTCACATATTTGTTTTTCGTTCATTTTTTTTTTAACATAAATAAGACCGTTAGTTTTCTCGCTTGAATTGTTTTACATTGTCTTATCGGGGCTTTTTATAGCTGACTCTATGCGGTATGGGCTTTGCTCATTGTTGAAGGCCGTACAGTGACCTATAGTTGTTAATGTTTGTGTCATTTTGGTCTTTTTTGGATAGTTGTCTCATTGGCAATGATACCACGTCTTCTTTTTTATATTTTAGATTTCTAATTGGTAATGGGATACATGTTAAACTCTATTATACATAGACAAAAACACAATATGTGTATCGGGTTGCAGTTTAACCATACAATGTATGGTAGTGTCCGTTTTTTTAATTGATTTTTTCTCATACGATGTATATTCAATACTATAATCTCTGCCATCACAAAAAAAATACAGTTATTAAGGTGAACCTGAAAAATGATTGAATGTCATATTAATCATAATGAAAAATGATTTCGACCATTAATCTAATTCCTTTCTAGATACAAATCCGTAATATAACTGAAAACTAAGTCGAATATTAAATCGCATATTTAAAATTGTATTTAAAGATACAGAAATTACGTTATCTCCGATACGTGTAAAGTCAAGTTGAAAAAAAAGGTAAATGTTAAAATAAGAAGAGGTGGTATGAAAGCCAATGAAACACTTATCCACTCAAGACCAAATGACAGCGAAGGGAACGACCAGATGTGACCGTACAACCTTCAACAATGATAAAAAAACACATATTCAGCCATACAACACACCGGAAGGACAATTGTAAAACAATTTAACGAGAAAACTAACGGATTGATTTATGTTCTAATTAATTAGCGTGAACACTATGATATACAGCAACAAACGGCAACCACTGAATTACTGACTCCTGACTCGGGACAGGTACATAGATACAGAATATGTCGCGCTTAAACACGTTTTATGACACCCAACAATCCCCCTGGCCTTGACAGAGGTGTAGTGGCACAATATATATATTTTAACAAACATAAAAAATCAGTCGGAAAGGGCTAAACTCAAAAGGTTTATACAAAGTTGAAAAAAAGTAATAAATACCCAGAAGGACGTGGCAGGATATTTATACATCCCCACAATAACAAAAACACTAAAGTACAAATAACAACCAATCAAAAACCATGTATCTTATAATGACTAAGGTATTGAAGGTCATATTGTGGTGTCCGACATGATCATTCATATAATTCCCTTTTAGAGGTCATCCTTCTTATTACTTATAAGTAAGTCAGCTTTTGTTTTGCAAAATGTGTACTATTTTCCTTTCCGTTCATTAAAATAATATTTATAATATAAAGACACAAGGAAATACAAAAATACGTAAATCACGAACACGGTATACAGGCAGAGCTCCAGATAAGCTGCATATTTGCGTGATCACGCAATACAAATAATAGAAAACCCAATGCAATTGCCCATTGCAGGGTTCAATAACCCAATTAATTCAAAGGAAAACCCAATTATATGCCAAAACCATGAGTTCTCAACCCCTTTGTTGGCTACCGTTTGCGTTATTTACCCTTATCTGTTTTCACTTGTTGCGTAAATCTATTTTGATTGTATTTATAATTGGAAATGTCCTTTCGTTCTAAAAATAGTTCCCTGCATCAAGTACCTGAAATGGGTCTCTGTTGGAATTTTCCCTTGCTCAAAAGGTACACGTGTTTTTGAAATCATTTCGATTTTCTCGGCGTTTATCCAATTAGCGTGTGTCATGTTGTCATATTTTTTTCGAATTGCTCGAGATTTATCATTACATACAATGTATTAAAACGAAAGTGAATATCCGAAAAAATATTGAATAGAAGCATGTTTTCAGCTTCCTTTGAATAACTGAGGGAAAGATATGATGATAACAACACTCAGCCAGTGTTTTTAGGAAGTGTCTGTCGAACCCAATGGCGTGTTTGCGTACCTTAACGAGAACATTGCTAATAAACACGAGACTTCGTCAAAAACTGAATCAGTTGCCAGATCTGGTTAGAAAATGTGAAAGGCCAAATCAATTATGAAATGATATGTAATTGTAAACCAAAAGTTTTAATAAGGGATAACTTAACCCAGATTTATGTTAATTGAATAAAAAAAAACATTCAGGTATAATTAGAGTTTATATACTATTTTTTTTTTCGTTTTACGGTTAATGAGTGAATACACACACAGGCATTCCTCTCAGACTTTTTATGTAAAGGTATATAAGAGAAAAATAGATCTGAGGCAAGTGCCTTGGAATACACATATCCGTTATTTACAGTTTACATAAATTGTGAGAAAATACAAAACTGGCAGAAGGTTTGAAACGGGACATAAATTAAACCTACAATTGCTCGTCATTGAATTAAGAAAATAAAATAGCAATAGCACATATATTATTCAAAGAAAGAAACATATTTAAAATGGAAAAACATCCGGGGTTGATATTGCCTAAATATTAAATAGTATTTTGATGAAAAAAACCAATACATTAAGGAGCTTGGTGGTGAAAACCCCAATTGGATATTAACACGAGGGGTGAATTGGAATTGATAATGCAATTAAAAACCTGTATCACCCAATTACATAAGGAAATGGTGGGTAAAAACCCCAATTTGTGAATTCTTATCTGGAGCTCTGTATACATCTTGCCATTGTTTGATTTATCAAATACAATTATTACCGGCGTTGTCGTAAAATATTGGAAAAAAACAAAAAGAAATAGTTGCAGGATTATTTGTTACCTTATTTAATATTCATTAAAACGTAATTTGTGCGCAGTTTGTTGATGCCAGGAGTATATGAAACTGATATTGGTTTGATTTGTCATACTTACCGATGAACCCATCAATTTTTTAAAGGAATATGATACAAAACGTTATTTTTGTATGTTTTCTTGTCTATCATATTACAAATGTACTTGTATCACATTATTTTATTAAAAAGAACTTGAAGACACCAACAATGCCAACTTCCAAGCAAGGACTGAAGCTCACAAACTCAACAATCAGGACTTCGGGACTGTCCTGAGAGCCGACAACAGGCAGGACTTCGGGAATGTCCGGAGAGCCGACAACCTTGCTTCGGAAGTTGCAACAATGCATAGATACTAGGTCGTAGGATATAATTTCTACCACTGATATGGACATAGTTATAAAATAAACTCTTTACAAAAATTTGAATTTGACGAAAAATTTTAAAGGCTTTACTACCCCAGGAAAAGATTACCTTACCTTTATTTGGCAAACACCTTTTTGAACTTTCGGTCTTCCATGCATATTAAATTTGCCTTTCTGGAGTTTTGCATGCGAGCGATGAGATTTGTGTAGACGAAATGCGAGCCTGTCGTACACAATTTTAATTTTCGCTACTGTAATAAGTTCATGTACAAAGTATACACAAGAACCTCATTTGCAAAAAAGTAAAAAGGCCAAACAAAGACGAAATTGAAGAGAATCGATGAGCAGCAAATTCACTGTGAGTATAATTGTGTAAACTAATTCAGTTAATATACAATATGCATGTATGTAATATCATTTCTAAAACTTTTCAGCCAGCAGATCATTCCAAAGAACTAAAATCAACCCCCGATTCACCAGGTCAAGCTTACAGAATATACCTTCCCGAAACAGCCATCAAATCAAAGTGCCCGAACGTACTGACAGTCACGTGTGATATAGGAGAAAGCAAAATAGTAAATACTCTACGACCAGCTAACGATGATTGTCTGCCGCATACAGCAAAACACGCTGGTCAAGGTAAAATATACATAATCTATTTATAACAGGGGCGGATCCAGTCATTTTTGAAAAGAGATTCCCAACCACGGATGAAGGAGTGTTAAACTATTATGTCCCCATTTAAATGCAATAACGGTCAAAACAAAAGCGTTCAAACCCCCGGATCCCTATTACTCCTCAGCTGTAATATGTACAAAAACTGTCCAAAAAAAATCCTAATGAGTATGAAAAACGCATAGACGATTTAAATTGCATACACAAATTAATTAGGGTTACACCGTTAATAATCAGTCATACAAACACGGAGGGAAATCAATTGTCAAGTTGTTATCTATGTACATTTTTTAATGCGTGAAAACAGTTCTAAAAAAAATGTTTATATTGACATTTCGAACAATAATTTTCCAGTGAGAGGTTTAGCTAGCTATAACAGAATTAATCCATCATTTTTCACATAAGAAAATGCCTGTACCAAATCAAGTATATGTCAGTTGATATTCATTCGTTTGATGTGTTTGAGCTTTTGATTTTGCCATTTGATTAGGAAATTTCCTATTATAATTTTACTGGGAGTTCAGTATTTTTGTGATTTTACTATTTACAATTACAACGTAAAGAATTGAATGTGATTTAAAATCAGCACAACTCAAGTCTCATACATGATTGTGACAAACTGATAGACTTTTTTAAACCATAGATCAAAAACCTTACACTAGCGAAAGTGTGCTTTTTTTAAACTTAATACTTTCTATATGTATCTTTCAATCTTAAATCTTGTAAAGTATGTACACATTCTGTCCTTTAATTTTTTAATTTGAGTTTTACGGATGAAGGGGCACCCAGGAAAGTATTTCGGGCCAATGGAAGGAGAAGGTATAAGGCAACTTTTTTGCTTATGAATTCAAACATCGAACAAAGGCAACATATACCGCTGTTTAAAATTCATAAATAGATTGAGAGAAAACAAATCCGGATTACAAACTAAAACCAAGGTAAACACATCAACTATACGAGGGAAATAACGAAACAACAGAAACACTGTAGTGCAGCAAAAAACGAACGACAATGCAACATAAATATAAACAAACTATTAAATATCAACTGCCATATTCCTGACTTGGTACAGGACATTTAGAAAAAATGATGGATTGAACCTGCTTTTGTGGCTAGCCAAACTTCGCGATTTACGGCAATGTCAAAAAGTATTATATATCTCTACCAAATATATTGTTCCCAAAAATAAAACATTTACAAAGTTACTGAAATGTATCAATGATATTAAGAATTATGTTTCTCGGAAGAAATATTTCATTATCAATTTTGTATAAAAAAGCATAACACTGTATAATTCTCAATCTGATCCTATAACCACGCTACGTTTCTCTCACGGTCTTATTAACTTTCTTATTAAAAAAACCTTTCTGGATTCCTACGATATTGTCCACAATTTTACTGTAGCATTTTTTTAAGAAAATTAAAAAGCTATGACTGAAAAGTCATTGGCTGATGTAATAATAAACAGATAATACAAAGGGAGTAACCATTTGGTATTTCTATGGGGGAGGCGGGGCTAGGATTAAATTAAAAAAAAAGCAGGACAGGTGGATGAGCAACTTGGCAAAAAAGTTCAGGATGACAATTTAAGTAAAAAACAAACTATTACAAAAAAAAGAGGACCACATACAAAATCAAAAGGCATGACGGAGTTTAAAAACATATGCAGGACGAAATTCTTCATCTAAGCCCCCTCCCCCTCCCCCTCCCCCACTAAAAATGAAACGATAGCTCCATTACAGAATGCAGTGTTACAAGATCTTTGTAAGCAAAGCATGAACACATGATCTGTATTTTGAATGGGTGTTTTTGCATATCAATAATTCAAATGTATTCTAATGAATCCTATTTATTTTTAGGACTTCAGGGACAAGAAAAAGACCAGACAATTGGACACTTTGGACTGGGGATATTTATAGTAGTATCAATAGTGTTCGTTGGTGGTTTTATTCTTGGGATCATCATCAAGGAATGTAATAAATGCAGAGGATTAAGATAAATCAGAAATTTAACATTCAAGGCAGCTTTTCAAATTGACATTTTGCTTACAATGAGACAATGTAACTTCAATAGAACATTTATTATTGAGATATAGAATACATTGCAAAATTTAGTATTACTTCAACGGAGCACATTTATATAAAAAGCACCATGCCTTTTCGATCAAATCAAGTTTTACCATTTTAGGAACTGATGCAACAAATAGAAAATGTCAAAAGCTAAAACATTCACACTCCGTCCATACATCAGTGTAGAACCATTATCATTACAATTTTTATTTTATTGCTTGGCGTCAGTCGTCATCGTGCGATGTCAGTTTGTCCGTCGTTGTAAACTTTAATTTACAATCTTTATCTCCAAAACAGCCGGGCGAACTGTTATCAAACTTTTATATTGGATATTGTTGAAAAGTTGTCCCCTGGTACTTAGTGTATTAACACTCAATGTCACTATGCTAAAATAAAACAAAGGGGTTAACTGCAATTTATGGCTTATATCAACAGTTAGAGAACCATTTTAGTTGTCTTTATTTTGTACTGAAATCATGAGGAAAATAGAGAAAAATTGTCAAGTCAATAACAATTTTAAGCAAAATAATATCTACAAAAAGGCCAATATGTCCGATATCATGACATTAGCTGGTTGTTTGAAATTGAACATCAAAATTGATTAGCAACACAAGATCTACAAGACTGCAAAATGAACGAAAATTTTTGTTACATTGGAACTCTTTATAGAGGTTATTGGCCTTAATTGAAGTTTACTTATTTCCAATTTTGTCTCTTATGTTGAAATCTAATGTCTATTAAAGGTGCGTAGACACTACACACAGCCAAACATAGATCGGGCTCTTTGAAGTTTCACGTTATTAGTTATATAATTGCTTATTTTTTCTTTACTGATATCAGTATCAATCTTTTTATTTTTCATCAAGGTAAAAGAAAATAGAATTATAGTAGAAATTGATTAAAAAACATCACGGGTAGTCCTGTAAACTTGAAAGCTAAAATCATCAAGAGATACAAATGATTTTGAAAGAAGTCTGCAAGACGGAAATACATCGGAATGACCTACACAATTTAACGATTCAACAAACTTGTGGTAGCCTACTAGCTTGCAATTGGGACATTCAATAATTTTGATTCAACGAAATCTTCAATTTTTACTATTTTAACATATTTGAAGAAAAAAATAAGAAAAGATGATGTCTGATAATATTTGACTTATTAGTTTTCAAAATTACATTTACAGTGGAGTCCCCGGTGTCCGCGCGGCCCGTGATATCGCGCATTAGCCGATTTCGTCCTATCAACACAGTTACACATACAAAATCGTTCTTGTTATTGTTTTAGCCTTCCGAAGAGATAAAAAACAATAAAACTGATAAGTTCAAGAATTAAGTAATAACTGCAATCCCGTGATTTACCATATTTGGCCAATTTCCATTAATAAAATTACATCATCAGATTATTTTTGTTTTATTTAAGTCAAATTAATATCAGATTGAAATATTTTTTGCTCTGCATCCTTGGAAGTGTGTTTGGTACAATCTCAGCTATATTTCGTAGTATAAAATCTTTCCTTTATTTCAAATAAGCTATTTTTGGAAGACATGCGCGAAATCACCGGACTTTGGAGTAACTCTCAGAACAGGGGTTTTCCTAATTTTGGACACACATTACACAAAATCTAAAGGATGAAACCATACAAACAGAAGATTTTATGAAATAAAAGTATGTTATGAATGTGTTCACACAAAATTATCCAATTATTGGTTTTATCAGTTGAATGAAGTGAAGTCATAAGTCTTAGGTGCGCGGATACACCGGACTGCACCGTACAGAAAGTTATGTCTTTTCCAATAGATAGTATCTGTGCTATATTAGATAGCTGATAGTTGGTTAGTGTATTACATAGTTAATTGCTGTTTTAAATAATTCATTAATGTATTTGATAGTTAATTGCTTTATTAAATAGTAGATACCACTTTTAGTTTACTTTATTTTGAAAGACTATGACTATAAAAAGATGTGGCATGATTGATAATGAGACAACTATTCACCAGAGACCAAATTATCGTATAAAAGAGAGGGCCGAAAGATACCAGAGAGAGAGTCAAACTCATAGATTGAAAATGAACTGAGAACTCCATGGCTTATAATGAAAAGACGAACAGACAAATAATAGTACAGGAGATACAACATAGAAAACTAAAGACTAAGCAATACGAACCCCAAAACAACTGGGGGTGATCTCAGGTGCTCCGGAAGGGTAATCAGATACTGCTCCATCGTGTTTGTTTTGGTATTACAAATCCGGTAAGTAGTCTAATTCAGTAGGTCACATTCGTGAAAAGGGAATAAAAGAGACTTTAAACTTTAATCTTCACAAAACTGTTTCCTTACAAAGAAGGAGAAGGTAAATAGAAAAAATGAAAAAAAAATCTTATGTCACAAAAACACAACCAACAATATAACCAAGAGATAAGGAGGTATGTTTTATCCATACAAATATCTTCTAAACCTAAATTTTATGCAAGAATAATATTGTGGTTAAGCAGATGACAATTTTGTTTTATTCTGGATCCAGATTTTTTTTGGAAAAAATAATTTGATTAATGGCTTCAGAAAACTAACAGGATATTATGATCGCACTTTGCACTGACACTTTTGTCCTGACTCAAACAGAAAACCATAACTCCCCCCTTCAACTTAAATAGTTGCTCCCTATAGAAAAAAGTCAAGCAACAGTCCACAAACACTGCATTTAACTAAAGACTTTTGACACTACTTTGAAAAAGATAAGCGGAACTCGGGTGGAGTGTCCACTCCTCTAACTGCATCGGTCATGCTACCTTTACAAATCTAACATGCATTTAGGGAGAAAAATCTGACCTTTTTTTCTCTCAGTGTATTTAATTGCGCAAAAAGTACAATAACAAAAATACCGAACTCCAAGAAATTCAAAACAGAAAGTCCATTATCACTGGCCTTGAATGGCAAAATAAAATGATAAAACACATCAAACGAATGGACAACGACAATCATATTCCTTACATGGAAAATGTGCAAAAAGTAAGATAACAAAAATACCGAACTCCAAGATAAATTAAAAATAGAATGTCCTTTATAACTGACCTTTTTAGCGAAATGAGGAGTGGAAACACATCAAACGAATGGATAACAACTGTCATATTCCTGACTTGGTACAGGCATAACCTTCTGTATAAAATGGTCGATTATCCCTGGTTTAATAGCTAGTTTACCCTAACGCTTGTATGAAAGTCGCATGGAATTCCATTATATTTAAAACAACGTGTGGGCAAAACAAAAAGACATATTGGGTAAAGATGTTCAAGATTTGGGTACATCACTGTGAGCAATCAACATTATATTATAATCTGAATCACAATTAGAAAACATTACATTAGAGTGTGTACTAGTACGACGTAAATAAACTCATCATAGATACCAGGACTAAATTTTATATATACGCCAGACGCTCGTTTCGTCTACAAAAGACTCATCAGTGACAGTCTAATTCAAAACAGTTAGAAAAGCCAAATAAAGTACGAAGTTGAAGAGCATTGAGATCGAAAATTCCTAAAAGAGTTTCCAAACACAGCTAAGGTAATCTACTTGAGAAATCTTTAAGCTAAATTGGTAATTTGCTAAACACATATTTGCAAAATTATGCTGTTATATCTTTGAAGTGTTATTGTATGTGGTCGCTCAATTGTAGTTATAGAAACCCGATGAATGTTCCTAGCGAAAATCCGTTCACTACAAGTGAATTGACTTCTTTTGAGCGGTAAATTGGGAAAATAGTAAAAGTCTAATGTTTAAAACTTTGTATGACTGGTAATTTCATTTATATTACAAATGTTTAGAATCTTAAATCAGGGGCCGTGTCATCGAAGGTGTCTTAGTAAGTTTCTGTTAGAACTAAGCTTTGTCCTACGATCGTCTTAACCGTAATATAGAAAAGATCTTATCAACGGATATGACCTTATTTTGGTCCCAACTTTAGGACAACTAATAAGTCTTAAGACCACTTTTTACCGACCGTGCGGGGGCTGTACAACCAGTCAAAGTAGTTAAAACTTTCATTTGTCGAAGACCATTTTAACTTTTGGGATATCTTAATGATGTCTTAGCATATAAATATTATTGATTGATATGTTTGTATATTATTGTTAAAATTAAATAAAAATGATAATTGAATAAAAATATTCAAAATAATTCAGTTTGTAGAATTTGAACGATGCCTGTCAAATTCTGACTTCTCTTTTTACTCATTGTATAGGGTTACGGTAAAGCAATACAGCATACACATTTATATCTAAGATAACACGAGATTCCCATTTGAACTAAAAATCTAAAGAGTTGGCACTTTGAGTTCGTCTCATCTTATTGTTTACAACTTAACATATAGTTTACTGTGCAAGAGTTGATATGGCACTCTACCATACAAAAAAAACCACAATAATGTATTACAGTTTATTACATTGGAATGCCATGTAGAACTCTTTCCAAAACAATTGCATCATTATACGGCCTTGGAAAAATTGCACTTATTTTAGGATAGGACACCTTTGTTAAGAATTTCTTATGATACCTTCGATGTACTGTCTGAGATATAGCATAAGAGATTCCTAAGACTGCCCTATAATTTGTCCTACGATATATCTTAAGACAAACCTTATGACACTTTTGATGACACGACCCCAGTCTCGTACTCGATGTTTAATTTTACTGTTGGTAAAAAAAATCGCTTTTTAAGGGAATATTGACAGATACTTTTGGAAAATATTTACTCATAATTCTGAAATTGAAATCAAAGTGAAACATAACACTCCATGGAGATAACTCTTTGAAAATCAATTGAACCCTTTTAACACGTTCTAATGTTAAGGATGTATGTTGTTGAGGAAACGATGATAGTCCGCCGAAAAGGGGAGAATAAATGGCTGACCCGTGTTAAGAGAGAGCCATATCTCGTGCACGTAAAAGACACCCTAGTTTATTTCGAAAAAGAGCAAGCTTATGCCGCTACAAGGCAGCACTCCCATCCGCAAAGTGGAAAAGTATTACTATAAGTTGCAATAATTTCCCAAATCCACTGTAAATAAATGAGTTTAAATTAAACTAATGAAATATTCAGCTTCTCAATGATAAAATTATTTTAATCAAACTGCTTGATATCCTATGATCCCCCCAACAAACCAAAAAAATAACATGTATAAGGAGTGTGATTCATTTTTTTTTTAATTATTACATTTTTGTAGATTGAACAAAGTAAAAATTTTGAGGTATTTCATGAAAATTTTACAAATTTAAATTTAGCCTAGGTGTCTGGTACTGCCTTGAAAAATATGCTGACATCATTATCAAACACATATTGCACTTGTCAAATAAAAAAAAAAGGTAAACAAATATGAAACAAATGCTTGATCACCGTTAATGGAACGCAAAATAAAAGCATTGACCGAATTTTTTTAAATAATGCTGCAAAATCGGCTTCCTGTTTTAACATTTTCCGAGTTTATTTCAAAAATATTAATGAAAATGTCTATCGCAATAAAGCATATTATCAAACATATTAACCTACATGTACTAACAGTATTATAAACAAATTAACTCTACCATTATAATGATGCAAAACATTGTATAATCAAGGAAATAATTAACATTGAAATAATCAATAAGTCGCACAAGAATGAGAAATATGGTTAAAACAAATACAAAAGACCGAATTTTGTTTCTAGAATAAATTCCGTAACATATTACTTATAGTGCATCTTTTCAAAGTATTTATTAAAACTCTCTCAAAAGCTCTGCCAGTTGCATGTAACTGATTAAATAGTCAGCACGAAAGTCCGTCTTATAATAAAACTATACATTTCGAAACTTATGGTTCTATTATTCAATATATTTAAGACATGGATCAAAGTTTAGATACTTTAATGTTAAATTTGTTCAGATTGATATATAAAGTCGGAACACTTTTTGTTGCTTTCATCCGTCCCATAGAATAAAAGTTATCCTACATGTCTCAAACGTACATTGAACAGGGAAAGTAATCAGAATAACTAACCGTTATATAATCAACGCCAAAAGAAAAACCACAACACCGACTGTCAACTGTTAACCTTTTGTTTCATGTCTGAGTTGCAAGAGGACAAACTATGTAAAAAAAATTAAAAAGTCACTTGGTTTGTAATAAAAGATTTCTTCAACTCGTCTCTCTTTCGCTGAACTAAGATAGGGTGCAGCTATATGTTGGGTACACTTATAGGAGGATGGTTTTCAATGTACTCTTTATGCTAATGTACATGTACGTCTGGTATGCTAATTTCAGACAGATCATTTAAAATCAACGTTCCAATTTTATCAACATGCCTTTCGAATTTAGTCTTTTGCCCATTTGATAGGTCTGATTGAGAATGATCAATGTTTATATAATCTTTCGCTGTTTGGGACCCTTTCAATGTTATTTATATGAAGGTTTTCAGTATCAGTCTTATTTTGAAAAGAGATAAGTAGCGAAACGTTAGTTAACCTATTATTTCATTTTTATAAGAATAGTAGTAGTATATATTGTGTGGCAGCAGCAAATATTTTTGCCACGTTGACAAAAATTTTGCCCCCGTCAGCAAAAATTGCATAATATATTTGTTGGATAATATCAAAATATTGATTTTTAATTTGTAAAATATAAAAGAATGTTTTTATTTTTTTTTTCACTGCATTAAACAATTTTAATGCATTACCAATCAATTTAACATTGTTGATATGCTGGATATGGAAGTAGTAAAAGTAAATTGAACATTTAAAAAAAAATTTCATTTCATTAAACAATTTAACGCATTACCAATCATTTAAATTGTTGATATGCTGGATATGGAAGTAGTAAAAGGAACATTTAAAACAATTTGAGAGCTTTAATTTGATAAAAGTTTAATTGGTAAATATAATAATTAACCCTAACCCTAACCCTAACCCTAACCCTAACCCTAACCCAAACAAAAATATCATACATTATAAATTATTATTATTATTAATAAAACATGGATGAGATAGAATCATGTGAAAATATAGCCAGACTTGATAACATATTCGATATAATATATGCAAAGTCAGTTTTTGACATTCTGAAGAAGGAAAATCAAGTGGAACACATAAGTGGAGGAATGCATGGGATTTTTTTTATCAAGTAGAAACAGATAAAGTGTACACCGATTTTGTTAATTTAGTCAGACAATCAAATATTCCAGATAATGTGAGAGTCTACTATCAACTTACATTTTTACAATCAACAGATTGGAAAAATACTATATTGAAAACACCGCACAGAGCATCTCGCATAATAGATAAAGTTGAAAAAATGATAGATTTGGAACCTATTTTTAACAATGGAAAATGATGATTTAGATGAAAAACTTAGGAATGTATATTACAATACAGCAAATGGGGGAGCATACCTAAGTGCTGAAAAAATTTATCAAACGTTGAAGACATCAAGAGATGGAAATGTACCAAGCGTATACAAGATCAGGAAATGGATGGAAAAAATAGACGACTACAATTTACAAAAACCTGTAAAACGTAGAATTAAAAGAGTGAAAATAATTGTATCGGAACCGTATGAGCAATACGATGCTGACCTTATGGATGTATCCAACATACAGAAATATAACAATAAGACACGTTTCCTGTTGGTTGTTATCGATATTTTCACACGGTTTTTATGGATTTATCCATTAAAAAACAAGTTTGGGAAGACAGTAGCTGATGCATTTGAAAAAATCTTCAAACATGGTAAAATCCCTTTGAAGGTTTCCACAGATGCGGGAACTGAATTCAAAAACAAAGATTTGAAACGTGTGTTTAAAAAATATGACATTTACCATCATGTCTATTTAAATTCCGACAGTAGTAAAGCGTCAATAGCAGAGAGGGTCAATTTGACATTTCGGAGGATGATGTTCCGATATTTTACAAAGCATAGAACTTATAGCTATCTCAATGTTCTACAAAATTTGGTAGCAAGTTATAATGCAACGCCACATAGAAGTTTAAATAATACAGCTCCAAAAGATGTGAATGAGAAAAACAAATATGATTTGTGGGCATATATGTATATTAAAACTCCACCCAAAGAAAAACGAATCAGAGAAAAGAAAGAAACATTAAAAGTACAACGTAAAAGAGGGAAACAGTTTCATTTTAAAATCAATGACATGGTAAGACTGAGCCATTTGAAGAAACCGTTTCAAAGAGCTTATCAGCAACAGTGGACCTCCGAAATATTTAAAATATATAGACGATTTCTAATACATGGGAAAATCTTTTATAAAGTACAAGATTTTTTGGACAAGGAAGTTGTAGGCAATTTCAATTATACAGAGTTGCAGCGTGTGAAAAAGGAGGCTGACGCATTGTGGTTTGTTGAGAAAGTGCTTAAATGGCGAAGGCGGAATGGTCAACGTGAGGGTTATGTAAAATTCCTGGATTGGGATAAACGTTTTTGTCAGTGGATTCCTGAGAGAGATATTGTTGACTTATAAAATGAGCTTTTACATGGTCATTAACAGTAACAAAAATTTAGACATTTACCCACATAACAGACCACACAAATTCCGTACATATCTTCAGACGCCAATAGTGATGAAATCAAAATGGAAAGTCGCATTAGTTGATATTAAATTATCATCAAATAATGATCTATATATATATGCAAACATATGCGGTGATGTAATAGTCGATGGTAACAAACAACCCTTATTGAAGCGAATATGTTGCTGCTCTCAAACTGAATACTACCACTTTGATCAACTTGCATACATTCCAGTGGTGAAAAGTGAAATAAGAGACATTGAATTCTTTATTACTGACATGCAAGGGAGTCATGCATCATTTTTAAAAAATCCAGTGTCGATTACACTGCACTTCAGGTCGTATCCATACTTTGCATGATAATCATGGAATTGAACAATTCTCAATATGTGCTAGACCCTAGGACATGGATAATGTACTATGAAAATCTAGCGAATGACAAACATCACAATTCATATCTTAATAATTCATACAGAAGAACTATCCAGAGTGGTGGTTCCCTCACTAATTCAGCAGCTAGCTTCATGGAACCAATCACATTACCACAAAGTAAACCACATGCGCAATCACCCATTAAACTTGTAACACATGCACAGCAGCAGGTGGAAAATGCTAAGTCGGAAATTAGTCGAGCTGTGAAAAAGATAAAACGCAAACGTGGGAAGTTACAAAACAGTAATAGAAAAAGCCATAGAGGGGAGCAGAAGAAAACGAAAAAGACAAAGAAAGGAGGAAAGAAAAATAAAACAAACAGTAAGAAAGGAAGTGTACAGAGTGTGAAAAAAAGATTAAAGAATCAGCTAATTGAAAAGGATATTTTCCAGTAAAATTCAAAATGGCTAAAATAAATCCTGAAACATTTCATGAGCTGCAACCAAGTCAGTTGTCTTTATTCAATCTACCAGGTCATCAAACTGCAGTCACAAGAATCACATATGAACATATTCGACCAGCTGCAACTTTTACAAAGACATCGCCAATAGAGTTTCACATATCTGGTGGAACAGAGTATCTAGACTTAAGTAAATCAACAATGCATGTACGTCTAAGACTTAAAAGAGGAGATGGAACCATAGCAGATAGCAGTGACGTTAATTGCGGGCCTGTGAACTATGTTTTGCATGCATTATTTAATCAAATAGATGTTTTAATTCAAAATAAAATTGTCACATCTTCAACAGGATTTTACCCTTACAAAGCTTATATGCAAACTTTATTGAAATATGGGAAAGAAGCTAAAGAATCGCAGCTCTCAAGTCAATTATGGATAGACGATCATCAAGGAACATTGGATGATGCAGATTGTAACACAGGATCAAATCTTGGGCTCTACAGAAGAACAGCATACATAAAAAATGGTAAAACTGTTGATCTTGAAGGAAACATTTTCCATCCCCTGTTTTCAATGAATCGTTACATATTAAATCAAGTAGGAGTTACTGTGAAATTCTACAGATCGAGACCAGAATTTTATCTAATGTCGGTTGATGAAGATGCTGATTATTACCTTGAGATTGAAGATATGTATCTATCAATAGCAAAGATTCACGTTCACCCCGGCATTGTATATGGCCACGATTCTATACTCAGGACAGTAAACGCTAAATATCCCATTGTGCAAAATGATGTTCGCACAATTTCACTTCCAGCTGGTCAAATAAGTTTTAACTTCAACAACATATTCCAGAATAATAGACCCAATAAGGTATTGATAGCCTTTACGGGGAGTCAAAACATAGCAGGTGACTACTCACTATGTCCGTGGACATTCAAACATTGCCACCTAAGTGAAATAAATCTTAAAGTTGAGGGAGTGCCAGTTTCCGGGAATCCTGTCAGAGTAAAATTTGACTCGTCAAGTGGAGAATCATCCATTGTTGCATTTCGCAATCTATTTGAGGTTGCTGGGAAAACTCTGCAAGACTGTGGTAATGGATTAAACAGAGACAGTTTTTCTGAAGGATATGCCTTGTATGCCTTTCAACTGGAACCAATTTTTGAAGGTTTAGATTATTTAACATTGAAAAGGAATGAACGTGTCAATTTGGAATGCACATTTGATTCTCCCCTCACTGAACCAACAACTATAATCATTTATAGTGAATTTAGTGGATATTTTGAAATAACTCAAACTCGAGACATCATAATTCAAGAATGAACACTATGCAATTGGAGTGTATGATTAATTGTGATGAACTAATGAAGGATAAAATTGTTGGTATATTTGCAGCAGATCAGATACCTAAGATAGTGAGAAATCGACCCATGGGATTTATTTGTAACACTGAAAATCATTTTGAGAATGGTGCACACTGGATCGCCTTTTTCATAAATGAGGAACGAAGAGGGATATTTTTCGACAGCTTCGCACACTCTCCCGATTATTATTCACGTCACTTCTTAAAATTCTTTGAACACAATGCGATATCTCTGGAAATAAATCAAAAACGATTACAGAGTGAGAATTCATCAGTATGCGGTCAATATTGCATTTTCATCTTATCACTCTTATGTAGAGAGTATGATCTAACTAACATTCACGATTTTTTCAGTGATAATCATCAAGCAAACGACATCTTTGTTTTCAATGTGATTGGTAAAACCTATTCACACTGCATATGAAAAAGTGTTTAAAATGATGAGACACATGGTAACAATCATCATTCGAGCAAGAGGTGATCATCATGAGTTTGGTGAAATTTCAAACACCCATGACTTCAATATGTGTCGGTCCAACGGGTTCAGGAAAAACTACATACATTAAAAGATTATTAGAGAACGCTCAGGAAATGTTTACAATACCACCTCAGAAGATATACTACTGTTACAGCATATGGCAAGATGTCTTCGATGAATTGAAAAAAACTGTCTCCAACATTTCATTTCAACTGGAACTGCCTGATGAAAGTGATTTTCTTGTTGATAAGGATATACACACATTATGGATCATTGATGATAAAATGGATGAAGTAGTGGACTGTAAACTGATGCAGAAGATTTATTGCGTTTTAAGTCATCACACCTTAACATCAATTATTTTTATACTACAAAATTTATATCAGAAGGGGAAGGTTATGCGATCAATCAGTTTGAATTCTCACGTCTTTTTTCTTTTCAAAAATGGTAGAGATTCACTGCAAATACAATCTTTAGCTCGACAAATGTTTCCAGGTCAAGTTCGCTTTTTCATGGACGTTTACCAACGTGCAATTAGCAGACCATACAATTGCTTGATAGTGGATATAGCACCAGGTTCAAACCCTGAATATCAGTTGCGCGCAAATCCTTTTCCGGGGGAGGACACGATTGTTTATCAACCAAAATGATTTTAAAAGAATCAAGTAGAAGCTTCCTTAAATTATTGGCGAACACTACACCTGAACAATCTGCTCAAATCATAAAAAGCACGGACCACAGACAATTACAACTATTAGTAGAAATAGTATTCAACTGTCTAAAAAGCGTCATACCATTGTCTGAGAGGGTTAAAAGGAATCTTTCAACTTTTGCAAAGTTCATTCGTGCTGTGGTAGTTAATAATATAACACCTCAGTTGAGGAGAAAACGTTTACTGAAGATAATTGTTATTATTCCAACATTGATATCATCTTTTTTCAAATACTATGACTCGGGAGTTAATACTATTACCCAAGGAGAAATATGAAAGATTGATGAATATGTCCAACCAATGTGAAATTGTTAATGTGAAAGAAAAAGAAAAGGAATATGATGGTAAAGATAGTGACAGTATAAAAACAGAAATAAACCTAGAAGAAGATGTAACCAAACAACATGGTAGTGGTCAGGTTTTGCAAAAAACAGAATTGAAAAATTTAAAAGAAACTGTAGATCGATCAAAATCAGACAATCAAGAGGAAAATAGGATGGATGTTGATGAATATGATGGTGCAGCAGAGGGTAAAGCTATCAAGATGTCTCCTGAAAAATTCTTAAGAAATGTGGAAAAATCGCAAAATCGCAAAAGATTAAAGAGTAAATGGTTATCATTTCATTTGTAATGAAGAAGTGGATTATTTAAAACTATTGGAGACTTCAATCAATCACTTGTATTTTTCTTTAAATTTGTCTATATTTATATATGTATATAATATATTGTCTATTTGTATATTTACACTGTGTACCTTTAAATTTAATTAATAAAATAAATATTTAGATAACATATGTTCGCCTATTAGTTCTAGTCCACGATCGCGTAGTATATATAAAACGTTGAAAGTGCTATTGATATCACAATTGTCATGGCTGATGATCATTTCTGCGAGGATTTATTGCGTCTTTATCCTGACAGTAACCCTCAATATCAACAGCAGTTGCGAGAGTTAAATGATCGATTGAGTGTTGATAATGACAACAGATCAAATCTTACGGTTAAGGTCTATTCATGTTATTATTGTAAACTTCTGTTTGATCACCCTTCCAAACTGAAGAGACACCAGAGAAACAGTTGTACATTTCCATGTCGACAATGTGATAGACATTTTGATTCAGCGGAAAATTTGTTTAAACATAGCAACATCGATCATACAACTTATCAGACTGGTTCAGGAAACACTGATTCAAATTCACATACTACAATCAAACATAAAAGTGTGGATACGTCTGCTCTCTTGGGAATAGCACGAGCTCGTTTCATTTATCCGAATGAGGATAATGGGGAAAAGTATGATCTTCTAGCATTTTTATCTGGAATTAAGCATGAGGTAAAAACTCATTTACAAGAGATGTGTGTTGAACTCGGTCATATTAAGTGGTATATGAATTGTCTTGTGCAAATGATCAAGCCGAATGGAGGTGAAGGTGGTAATGATTTAAAGAATAATGCACATTTTATCTCGAAGACATCGAATCTAGTTGATAGAGCAAATATAGATGATGAACATGATATTAATGTGACATATCAAAAAATATTCAAAAGTTTTGATGAGTATATACGAAATGGGAGCGGTTGGTCATTAGATCATATTAAACACATTGAGATTAATACAGCTAAATATAAACCTTTAGGCGGTGGATCGTATATACCCCTACCAAGAACTCTTGCTGCAACCAGAGCGTTACTCAACATAAGAAATTAGATGAAAAATGTTTTGTATATGCTATTATAGCATCCATACATCCTACGTGTTCAGGTGACCCTTCTAAAGTGCATCACTACATCCCATATGAACATGAATTGAACATGGAAGGTATACAATTGCCCGTTGCACCATCATTTGTGAGTAAATTTGAAAGGCAGAATAACATTTCAGTAATGGTGTTAGGATTTGAAGAGGGTGAATTTTTCCCCCTCCATGTAACAGGTCTAAGAGAAGCTCATCATGAAGTTGACTTATTGTATTTGAAAAGTGGGAATAAAAGTCACTGGTGTTTGATTACAGATCTCAATAGACTTTTATATCGAACAAAATGCTTGGGACGCAGTCATAAGTATTGCAGATTCTGTTTATCAGGTTTCACCAGTGAACATACTTTAGAGAAACATATAAAATACTGCTCAAAATTTGAAGCTCAACATGTGACATATCCCACCAAGGGGGTAGACGATATACTAACATTTCAAGATCACGCCAAACAGTTACAAACATCATTTGTTATTTATGCTGACATGGAAACATTTTGCGAACCTATGGTTACTGAAGAGCCAGAAGATAATCGAACCAGCACAACGAAATTAACAAAGTTGATACCATGCGGGTACGGTTATCAAGTTGTTTGCATCGATGACAGATACACTCAACCACCTAAAATATATAGAGGTGAAAATGTTAGTGAACACTTCCTTCATAGTCTTCTTGACGAAAATAAACGTATAAAGGCTATTTTGAACAATCCTGAACCCTTGTGCATGACTGTTGAAGATGAGGAAGATTTTCAATCAAGTACACATTGCCACATTTGCATGGAAGAATTTACAGATTCCACTATCCGCGTTCGAGACCATGCACATGTTTCAGGTAAATTTCGTGGCGCTTCATGCAGAGATTGCAATCTTAATTTTAAAGAACACACATTCGTGCCAGTTATATTTCATAACCTGAAACAGTTTGATGCACATTTAATCTGTTCCTCGATAGGTATTTTCAAGAGTGAAGAAATTGGCTGCATAGCCACGAATGCAGAAAAGTACATCAGTTTCAACCTATCCAATCTGCGCTTTATCGATTCATACCAGTTTTTGAATTGTTCACTAGAGGAATTGGTATCGTCAATGTCTAAGGAGAATCCGAAAGAAACATTTAAACATTTTACAAAAGAATTTGATGATGATAAGCGGATTGCTCTTTTGTTGAAAAAAGGAACATATCCTTACGAATACATTGACAATGCAGCAAGGTTCAATGAAACTGAATTACCCTCTATAGACAAATTCTACAGCAATTTATCAGAGAAAACAATTAGTCAAACCGAGTATGAACATGCGCAACGGGTATGGAATCAAATGAATATTAAGAATATAGGCGAATATCACGATCTTTATCTAAAAACTGACGTTCTATTATTAGCTGATGTATTTGAAACTTTCAGGAAGAAGTGGATAACGAACTATTCCCTCGACCCTGCAAATTATTACACTCTTCCAGGGCTTTCCTGGCAATCTGCATTGAAAATGACTGGTGTGAGACTTGAGCTATTGACAGATCCTACAATGTGGCTCTTCTTTGAGCAGAGTATACGAGGAGGTTTAACAATGGTGAGCTGCAGACATGCAAAAGCAAACAATCCCTACTTGAGCAATTATGATCCAGCTTTACCAACTTCATACTTGATGTATGTAGATGCGAACAATTTATACGGTTTAAGCATGAGCATGCCATTAGCTGTGGGGAAATTCCAGTGGTTGTCAGAAGAGGAAATAAACGATTTCAATGTCTTAAATGTATCCAATAACGCTGACATCGGATATGTCATTGAATGCGATTTGGATTACCCAGATAACTTACACGATCTTCACAATGATTTTCCTCTTGCAGTTGAAAAAGGAGTGATAACAAATGAAATGCTTTCACCTCATTCACGTCATCTGTATGAGCAAGCAAATGATGATGGGAAAGAATACCAACCGAGCACCAAATTGCTAGCTACTTTGAAAGATAAAAAGCATTACATCTTGCACTATGTGAATCTAAAGTTATACCTCAAACTAGGTTTGGTTTTGAAGAAGATTCACAATATAGTTTCATTTGAACAGCGTCCATGGTTGAAACAGTATATTGACTTCAATACCGAAATGAGGAAAAAGGCTACTAGCAATTTCGAGCAAAAACTTTTTAAAAATGGCAACAATGCTATTTTCGGTAAATCAATGGAATCGTTGCGGAAACATATCAACTTCTCTCTCTGTCATAGGTGGGATAAGTTTCAAAAACTTACAGCAAAATCATCATTTAAAAGCTTTAAGATATTCAACGACCACTTGTGCGGCGTGCTACAAACCAAAACAAAAATTTTCTTCAACAAACCAATTTACCTAGGACAAATGATTCTCGATCTGTCAAAGGCGCACATGGTTGATTACTACTACAACCACATGAAAAAACTATACAAGGAGAATGTAACATTATGTTACACAGATACTGACAGTTTCATTATGCATGTGAGAACTGATGACATATATAGAGACATGTCGTTAAACAGTGAGCTATATGACTTTTCAAATTATCCAGCTGATCACCCTCTTTACACCAAAGACAGGAAATCGATTATTGGTTTATTCAAAGATGAATGCAAGTCCATTCAAATGGTGGAATATATCGGACTAAGAGCAAAAATGTATAGTTTTATCACCGCAGACGACAAGGAAACTGTAGTAGCAAAGGGTATTAAAACCCGAAATGTTAGATTCGAACAATATAAAAACACCTTGTTCAATTGTTCTCCACTACTCTCGCATATGTACACTTTGAGAAGTTTCAACCATCAGATTCACATGGTGAAGGTTGTGAAAAGTGGACTATCACCATATGATGACAAGAGACACTTGCTGGATGATAATGTGCATTCGCTAGCATATTTTCATAGAAAATTAAAAGAAAAACATTAATACAATTGTAAATTGAAAAAAAAAATCCAGGAATTACACCTTCAAACGCACCAGTGAAATACATTGTGCAATGGGGAAAAAGACCTTCAAACACGATGAAAATATTACAAATAAATTTCTTAAATTTTAGATTAAAATATATGAGACATATTCTTTGGTAAATTAAACACGTGAAAATCGCATGTTTAATATTTTCCTTAAAATATCGGAAAAGTTCTCCCTATTGAACGAAAGTCCGAGTGAATTTAAAACAGACCCTGGGACGTTCTTTAAATGAATGAATATCTCTTCAGATGTGAAATGGCTGCATTCCCTTATCATTTTATTTAATTGATATCTTTGATCAAAAATTTCCTCGGCAGCATTAAACACATCTAATTCGGCAAATCCAGGATTTAAAACAAATTGAAAGTCTGCATAATCCATAAAAATAATTAAAATTGGTGAGGGAATTTTACAAAAAAAATCTCTCATTTGAATATCACATTTTGTTGTTAATTTATTATAAATACATGCAACAGATAAAGTTTGGTGAAGGTTGTGAAAAGTGGACTATCACCATATGATGACAAGAGACACTTGCTGGATGATAATGTGCATTCGCTAGCATATTTTCATAGAAAATTAAAAGAAAAACATTAATACAATTGTAAATTGAAAAAAAAATCCATATCCGTAATAAATTCAAGAAAAAGAAAACACACTGTACAATAATTATATAATATTTTATTTCATGTAAATAAATATATGATTTTATAATAAAATATATCAACATATTTAAGTTTTATCCGTTTGCTATCAACCTGGGGAAGTGAAATACATAGGGCAATGGGGAGTAGCATGGTAAAATGGCGACTTTAACTTAAAAACCCCAATGAAAATACATAACTTTAAAACCCAAATGGACCTTCAAACAAACTTCAAACATAATGACAATAGGACAATGGGGAATAACACCTTCAAACATTAAGGCAATAGGACAATGGGGAATAACACCTTCAAACATAGGACAATGTGAAATAACACCTTCGAACATTAGAACAATGGGGAATAGCACCTTCAAACATTAGAACAATGGGGAATAACACCTTCAAACATTATGTCAATGGGGAATAACACCTTCAAATGGGGAATAACACCTTCAAACACACCAGTGAAATACATTGGACAATGGGGAATAACACCTTCAAACACGATGAAAATATTACAAATAAATTTTAGATTAAAATATAAGAGACATATTCTTTGGTAAATTAAACACAATTATGAAAATGGGGAATTACACCTTCAAACGCACCAGTGAAATACATTGTGCAATGGGGAAAAAGACCTTCAAACACGATGAAAATATTACAAATAAATTTCTTAAATTTTAGATTAAAATATATGAGACATATTCTTTGGTAAATTAAACACGTGAAAATCGCATGTTTAATATTTTCCTTAAAATATCGGAAAAGTTCTCCCTATTGAACGAAAGTCCGAGTGAATTTAAAACAGACCCTGGGACGTTCTTTAAATGAATGAATATCTCTTCAGATGTGAAATGGCTGCATTCCCTTATCATTTTATTTAATTGATATCTTTGATCAAAAATTTCCTCGGCAGCATTAAACACATCTAATTCGGCAAATCCAGGATTTAAAACAAATTGAAAGTCTGCATAATCCATAAAAATAATTAAAATTGGTGAGGGAATTTTACAAAAAAAATCTCTCATTTGAATATCACATTTTGTTGTTAATTTATTATAAATACATGCAACAGATAAAGTTCTTAATGAAGGTGGAGCTGACCGCTTTCGTTTTTCACTCAGTGTCTTTTTTTCTACTTCTTCTCCCATTGTCCTTTTTCTGTTCTGATTGGCTAAAAGAAATAAATAAGATACATAAACTCTAGTAAAATAGTTTTCACATCATAAATCTACAGATACATGCATGAAAACAAATGAACAAAGTGCGACACCTGTATTAAGAAATTGGATTTCATAATGGAGATTTCTAAAATAAATGAAAAGGATGAATTGAGTAGTGCAAATGTGGAAGAATATTCACTTAAAATGACAGATGAGCATGATTACAATTTTATCAATATGGATACAGCTGAAATCAGTGACCAGTTTCCACAACTGCACAGGCTTGGTGCAAAGATGAAAATTGTCGGATTGTTATTCTGTTCGATAACTCTAGCAGTTATATTAATAAATGGGCCATTAAACAGTGAAAATGATCCTCCATTCATATCTGATGATGTTAAACGAAACAGTAGCGGAAACGATTTATTTTGTAATAAAATGGACACTTTTGCTTTATCTGAAGATATTTTTGTAAATACATGTATATTGAATAGTGAACTGTTTGTATTATTGAGAAATGATCCTCTTAGAAATGAGATCGCTTTAAATCAAAGGCAATGGTTTTATCTTAAAGCGAGTATTTCACATATTGATAAATCAATCTTTGATTGGAAAAATGTTGCTAAGTTATGAATGATTTCTATCCTAACTATTGTATATAAGAACATATTAGAAACAGAATAAAAATTTGATCACTTACTGGTGTTATCTTCACTCGCCATCTTCAACTGCTTCAGAAAGTATGAATCCAGCTCCAGCTGTTTTCTTTTTCTTCTTTAGCCCCTTGAACGGGCCAGATTCTGCTGCAACAATCACCTTTCTGACGTCCGACTCTGACACTCCCGCCTCCTCATCGCTATCGCTGATAGCAATCACCTTTCTCTAAAATAAGAATATCATAATATAGAAAATCATCTTAAAATTTTAAAGTTATTTCAATGTTTTCAATTTTTTTTTTTTTTTTTTTTTTTTTTTCTTTTTATGGTACATTTAATTGGATAATTACTTTAAATTCATAAACTTGAAAATTATAACTACTTATTTTGATTTACATTGAAAAAAAAAAAAACAAAAGTTGTTTTACCTTTCTTTTCAAAGTAACTTTTTTTACTTCTTCTTCTTCTACTTCTTCTTCTTCTTCTTCTTCTTCTTCTTCTTCTTCTTCTTCTTCTTCTTCTTCTTCTTCTTCTTCTTCTTCTTCTTCTTCCTCTTCAACAACTATAACCTTCTTTTTCCTGCTAGGTTTTTGCAGCTAAAAAAATTAATATATAATAAAAACAATTGAACGTGTAAGAAATCATATAAATCAACGTTTGCTGTGGGAAAGAAATTCGTATTTATTAGCGGTTGAGAAATTTACCTAGAAACAAAAATGTTGAAATATCTGCAACTGAACGTTTATCAAAACATTTTTTACTTGTTATCAATAACTTTGAAAATTAATACTAACAGTGGTGAAATCAACCCAGAAACAAGTGAAATATCTGCAGCTGAACGCAAGCCGCTTGTAAATACTCTCTATCAATAACTTACTTTTAACTAAAACGTTTGTTGTATATTAAACCTATAAAGTATATATTTATGTTCAATTATTTGCTGTTGAAGGATAATTAGAACGTTTATCATATAGTTTTTACTCGCTTTCAATAACTTTGAAAATTATGTGTACTTACTAGCAGTAGTGAAATTTACGAAAAAACATATAAGGTGAAACATCTGCAGCTGGTGCTTTTATTAAACACTCGCAATATCTTACTTTAAAATAATTTTGTAGATCGCTCCTATTTCTTAGAGAATAAAATATATATCACGCTCAACTATTTGCTGCTGAACGATAATAATTTAGCTATATGTTCATGTAAATATTTACTGCTAAATATTAGAAATCACTAACCTGTTTTTTTATTTCTGCCTCAGCTTTTAAAAGAACTGGCTTCAGATTGCATAGCTCTTTAAACTCATCAGTCCCAAGAGTTATGCTTCTGCTACTTGTTAAACTGCCTATGTGGATATAAACATATCCCTTGTACGGTGTAACCGCAATGTTCTTCTTTCTTCCAAAATTCAACTCAGCCCGCTCTACTTCTCCACCAAATCCCCTCATGTACTCAACCTGGTTCATCATTTTTATCGCTTTATGATAGAATTGAGTGTACCGCGTTAATAAAGGAATAAAGCTTCCGTTTCATTAAATTTGAATAATAGTTTCCAACACTTATTTACTCCTAAAGGCTCGCCAACCTTCCATTATCCATGTTGCACCATTTTATTAATTCATATGTAATTTCAGTGTAGATCTGTCCCGATCGCGATTTTTCATGTCAGATTGATCTCCAATATTGCGGCAGTATTTGGATAATACACCTTCTGTTTACATTAAATCTTAGTTCGTCAGTTTAAATATAAAGTGTTTATCACCTTTCAAATTTGAAAAGTGATCATTACTCAATAAATTTTGATTGTTTTTATTTAAGATCAATTATATATTATAGATTTGTTCGAACCGGATTTTGATGGTTATTTTTTACATCTCATTACTATTTTTTCTCTCTATATATAATTTTTCCTTCATTAAAACAAAACCTATTTTCTTTTCTTTTCTTTGGATCATATTTTCAATGGTAAATCGAGTTGGATTTTGACGATTATTTTTACATCTCATTACTATCTCCTTTTTTTTCTCTCTCTCTCTCGCTCTAATTTTTTTCATCGTTAAAACACCTTTTTTCTTTTCTTTGGATCATAGTTTCAATGGTGAATCCTATCTCCTTTTTCTCTCTCTCTATTTTTTCCTTCGTTAGAACATAAGCGACTTTTTTCTTTTCTTTGGATCATCTTTTCTTTGGATCATATTTTCAATGGTGGATCATATCTCCTTTTTCTCTCTCTCTCTATTTTTCCCCCTACATGCTACTTTTTTCTTTTCTTTTCTTTGGATCGTAGTTAATTGTTTTGCTCATGACTTTTTTGCAGCTAGCTAATTTTTCCCATGTGTAAATATTTCATTTGATAAGATTTGAGATTGAAGCTTGTGGATTACCATCTTTTATAATTAATAGTTGATAAAAATGTTTTAAGCAAAGTTTTTGTTTTGCAAATTTCTAGATATGCTCTTTTCTTTTCTTTGGATCATTGTAAATGGTGAATCTTGTTTTGTTCATGACTTTTTTTTCAGCTAGCTTCTTTTTTCCTGTGTAAATATTTCATTTTCTTGACAAGATTTGAGATTGAAGCTTGTGGTTTGACCTCTTTGAAGAGTTGTCTCATCAGCAATTAAACCATATTTCTTTTATAATTAATAAATTTAAAGTAGATAAAAATTAATTAAGCAAAGTTTTTGTTTGCAAATTTCTAGATGATATACAAATGGTGTCAACTGGTAATCATCCACATTGATTGGGGTAGCAATGCAGTGGGAAAAGTTTAAGAAAAGTCTAATTTATTAACACATATCAAATACAAATACTTTATTCCATGAAACAACATAGTAAGTTTCAAAACAAATCAAGTTTTCTGCACTATTTATATAACAATTGTAAATAATATAAACAAGAGAACTATCAAATGAAATTTGGTTATAAAAAACTTACATCATTTGTAATGCACCATTTTTTTCACATAAAACATGTTATAGAAAGCACCATGACAGCGGTTACAAATCAAGAATTTTTATATATTTATCTCTAGGTTTAACTTAATCATATAGCACTATAAAAAGTAATAAAAACAAAAGAAAAAAAGTTTAAGCAAACACAATATGATAAAATATGCGATAATATGTTGTAATTAAATTTGGATGCTGTAAATTCTCATATGAAAAAATTCCAAAGATGAAAATGATGATAAAGTAAACATAAAAACAAAAAGTTCTCCAAACATTATATACATATATATATTATTTACATATATACAATAATACCAATCATATTTGTTTTTTAATTTAATTTATTTCTATTACAAAACTAAACATATGTAAATGGAAAACTAAAAAGAATAATTTAATGAAAGGAATAGATTAATAATGAACTTTAATACCAGAGAAAGTAGATTATTTAATGAAAAGAATAGATTTATAATGAAATTTATGGTTTGAATGAGC
This sequence comes from Mytilus trossulus, assembly GCF_036588685.1. NCBI lineage: Eukaryota > Metazoa > Mollusca > Bivalvia > Mytilida > Mytilidae > Mytilus > Mytilus trossulus. The sequence continues at coordinate 35,372,963 of NC_086385.1, read as the reverse complement.
ATGAAACATATAAACTAAGGTGAATTTATAAAAACAAACTACATGTATACTACTATTTACAATATAATAAAATGAGAGTAGAGAAATGCGAGTATAATCAAAATCTTTTCTTTAATTAAAATAAAGTGTAACTAATCCAAATAAATCAAATGAAAGAAAATTGAAAAGTTTTGGTGATATAATTTTTCATAATATAAGTAGATTTGTAGAATACATCCTCATCAGTGATTATTAAAATTTAGATAACAGTGTATAAATAAGTTTATAAAATTTAGAAAAAAGATTATAAAATTTAGAAAAAAAAAATAAAAAAAATATAAAATTTAGAAAAAAAATTTAAAAAATTTCATAAAATTTAAAAGTTTAGAAAATTAATCATAGGTTAGTCTCTGTGGCCGAATAGATATCCTGTTTGATCTTCTCAATATTCTTGGTGGTTGTTGTTGTGCTGGGGCTACTCGTCTGTTATTTTCACGTGGTGGAAAAAAATAATTTATAATTTCTTGAAGCCTTTCATAAATTGCGATGAGGATATATTCTACAAATTAAAAAGTAGTAAATACAGAGATAGATATTAACTTAAACAGTTTTTTTTGGTGTATTAACAAAATCTGCAATTTCTATTTCGGATAGTGAATCTGCATCGACATTGAAGGAGAATTGGTGTTGGCGGAAATTGGTTTTTGCAGTTCTCTTCTTTTTGCAGATGCAAAATAACATCAGCGGCAAGAGCATAACACATGCTAGAGATGCTGTAAAGATAAATTTGAATATGTCACTTACTTTAAAAATTATAAAATATATTGATATATATAAATAGATTAGACCATTGGTTTTTCTGTTTGAATTGTCTTTATAGCTTACTGTTTGGTGTGAGCTTTTGCTCTGTGTTGAAGGTCATACTTTGATCTATAATACATTGGCACTCATACCGCATCTTTTTCTTATTTATAAATAAGTGTTTTTATTAGAACATGTATATATTTTTATTTTATTTATTTATTTTATTTTTATATTGTTTGTCAATCAAATAAATAAATTAAATTTAGATACTTACCAAAAATCATTATAAGAATGATCTTAATATTATCTAGACCCTTGTCTTCCTCCTGTGCATGTGGTGTTGACTTCTGAAATAAAGAAATAAAATCATGTATTTCATGAAAATGTTGATATTAAAAAATCTTATCCTTCACATTTTAATTTGTTTTTAAGCACTATACTATAGAGAATACAAATTGACTCGTTCATGTACATGTATTTCCTAATAAAAATAGAAAACAAAACGGGCGTTTTAATTAAAAAAATATCAGATAAATGCTTACCAGTTGTTTATCAGTGGTGCCGATTGACAATGTGGATCCTGGTGTTACTCTTGTTGCTGCTGTTGTTGTTGTAGAAGCTATGACTCCATTCTGTAAAAAAAAAATATACATAATGTAAGAAATGTTTTACACAATAAAATTAATAAATAATATATAAGATCTGCTCATAGTTTAGGTTGTTTCTAGTCACTTTACATATAGAGACAATACTACGTGATTACTTTAAAGCTCTTATTATTCTGTTATTCTTTTCTAATTTCCTATATACTTACATCACAATGTATACCATTAACAATTGTTATTGTTTCTGGTGCTGCTAAAACATTGCTGCATTTAGAATTTCCTTGTTTGATCTCAATTGAATGCAGGTCTCTATTATTTGCAAGGTCCAATTGTCCGGCAACAAAAAATCTTTCGAATACGACTTTCTTTACATCTAGTCGGATTCTGGTGTTGTAGAGCCCTGCTCCAGTCCATCTGCAATGGAGAGTATCCCCCTCCACTGTGCATACATCTCTCAATTCATGCGAGCATGAAACAGCTGACATTGTGAAACAAATGATGATGAATATAAACATGGTGTTGATGGGTGACATTTTGCAAATATTTTGAGGAATTAAATACCCGGATGAGAAATAAAAACAATAGTCTAATTAGGGAATGAATTAGGGGTAATTAATTCCGTGATATATGGTTGGGATAAGAGTGGTAGATGGATAAGGTTTAATTAATGTTTGAGTATGGATTGTTTTAATAAATAATAATAATAGTTTTTACAATATACGCTAGGGTTAGGGTTAATTAATATATTTTCAATTCTTATTCATTTTTTGTTACAAATGAAACTTAAAAGTTTTATAAAATTTCTTCTCTCAACGCGAAGTCATTTAATCTTCTATTTTTTCAGTTTTACTTTTAACTTCTTTATCCAAAATATTAACAATTTAAATTGTCTATATGTTAAATGCGATGGAAAATAAATCAAAACATTCTTTTATAAGTGAAAAAACAAAATTTTCATTTAATATTATACAACAGTTATATTATGTAATTTTCTTGACGTCTGCAAAATTCAACGTGTGAAAAAATCAAAACAGTCTTTTATATTTCTACAAATTTTAAAATCCAATATTTTGATATTATTCAACAAATATATTATACAATTTTGCTAGCGGGAACAAATTTTTGTCAACGTGGCAAAAATATTTGCTGCTGCCACACAATATATACTACTAATAGTTGATCAGCATTAGTTTCGTGTTTAAAAGTTGCATTACTGCTTGAATTGTGGTTTCATGCGAAACTGGACAAGCAACACCTACATATATATGCACTTAGTGAAAGACAGTTTAACTTTAAAAAAGTTTTTTTTTCTCTTAAAATTATATTCTGATCGCCAATTTGATGACTAAAATAGTGTGATGAAGTTGATGACAAAAGATCTATTCCTTTGTTTAAATGTAATCTATTCCTGAGGTAGAAAAGTCTTAGTATTTCAAAAATTATAAATTTTGTAAACAGTTGGTTTATACTTTTTCTTACATCAATTATAATTTTTGTCAGCACAAAAGGTGCTCATGACTACTAGCTATAGGCTGCCGCTACCCCCAGGGAATAAAAACCCAACCAGCAGTGGCATCGACCCAGGGAGTGTAAATAAAATATGACATATAGTGTTAAATTAAAATAAATATATTAATATTTTCGAAAAACGAAATGGTTGCTCCCTTATAAAGTAAAGATTGACTGGGTTAAAGGACTACGTGACTTCATGACTACATGTTGTTTGTAAAATTTCAATAATAGACATAACAACTGGCCCATGACCTCGCATTATTGTTTTAGGATCTGGATAATTCTCCCAATTACAATTTTCGTGTCCACGACTTTGACTCCGTGTTTTAAAATGTAATGAAAAAGATAATTGACTTTCTTTACAGCAAAGTGACAATTTTCTGACTGAAGAGTATAATTTGAATTTTGTAATGTAGTTAATTCTTCGTCGCGATTTTGCAGGTGCTCTTTAAATTTTTCATAAAAAAATCCAAAAAATTATTAAAACATTACACCGAAAATATTCAGTTCTATCGATTTATTTTGTTTTTTTTGGTCGTTGCAACTCCATTCCAATACAAATAATTTACAGCACTTACTGACATTACTCATTCTGTTTCTCTGTTCCATGTCTTAATTAACAACATAATTGACTGAATATAGAAATAATTGTTTTACCTTAATTGTTCAAAGCCATCGGTTTCAAACAGTACAGTATATGTTGCGTACAAGTTACAATTTTATAAATATTATAATTTGTATCTATGATGAGTTTATTTGTACAAAAAAATGTAGAAAATGTTTATTTGTATTTTATCTTTGCTCAAATTGTAATAAGTAATAAAAGTGCTTGCATAAATCACAATTTGTACTGAATTTGACTGTAATTCACTTATAACATGTTTCATGTACGATAATTTAAAAATACACACTTTATCAATTCTGTTTATAACACATTACATAATACTTGACACCTTATTTTAAAATAGAATTAAAACAGAGGTCAATATTATTTGTTTCTCCATGTGGGAAATTATGGAGTTGGGAATTGTACATTTCAACAAGGAATTATCTAAATGTAGAATAATTTTGAATTCGAAAAATTGATAGGAAATGTATGATGAAAAATTAACCCACCTGAAGAGCATGGCTTTGGTTTAACATGTTTAAGTAACTTTCACTGAAGGAAAAATGTAACTAACCCCTTAGCCATGCATGCATGTCTAATCCTCCTTAATAAGTTAGCTTGTATCATACATTTCTTATTAATTTGTCCAGAAAAAAAAATATTCCAAATTTCTTGTTTTTATAATAAAAAGGCAGCAATCGTCCCCTTTGTAAAAAAATAACCCTCATTCACAAGTTTTTAAGCTTTTAAACTACTTCACATAGTGAACGTTGTACCTCATGAGCCGTTGCTGTGAATAAACACGTGTCTTAACAGGTTCAATTTGAATACTAGACAAATATACTGTGTATGTCCTGTATGATACCAAAACGTATTATGAACACATGGATGTGCTCTATGTGTTATTCTATACTAGGTTCAGAAATTCTTGGACAAATTTATCCTGCTGATTAACTTTACTTGAAAAGCGTGTACAGTATATCATCAAATGATTTGAATGCACAAAACTTATGTTTTTCTGAAGGCAATTAAAATTGAGAATGGAAATAGGGAATGTGTCAAAGAGACAGCAACCCGACAAAAAGAGCAGACCACAGCCAACGGCAACCAATGGGTCTTCAATGCAGCGAGAAACTCCCCCACTCTGGGGCGTTCTTCATCTGACCTCTGAACTGTATTAATGTTAAAAATATATAAATGGCAATGTTGTGTATCATGAGAAATTATTATATTGCGTGTTTTCAAGTTATCTATGTAAATTCTAGGCAAATTTTGTACAAATTGTAAAATTTATGGATATTAAATTCATACAAAGTTAATTGCCAAATTATAATTAATTGATATAGACATAATAATTTGTGAAATTGTTTTTGTACAAATTATGATTTACAGCGTTGGAAAAAAAAGGTGCTAAGATCGTTTCTGACTCAGAAAAATAATAATACCCCCTTTTTAAAAGTTTAATGGTTGCTCCCTAACGAGTTTCGTGTCCTCGACCTTGACACCAAAATATAGTGAGATAGATAATTGACTTTTTTTACTTGAAAGTGACAATTTTCTGGCTTGAGAGTAGAATTTGCTTTTTGTTATCCAGTAATTACTTCGTCAAGATTTTGCAGGTGCTCTTTACATTTTTTATGAAAGTTCAAAATATCAATACATGCGACTACACATATTCAGTTCTATTTTTTTTTCTTCGTACTTTTGGCCGGTGTAACTGCATCCCAATTCTAAACCAAATGCAAAATTCTTGTTTCTTTAATGCATGTCTCAATGAACAATAATCACATGTAATGTATGTTTCATTATAAGACGTTATTCTGATTGATTAATAGCAATCTCGCGTCATGCTGAAATCAATCTTCATTTCAAAATGAATTTTAACATTCATGATGACACGAGCGTCTACAATAAAGTGCACAGTTAAATAAAAGAAAAAAATTGATAGTAATTGTCTTTTCATGATCATAGCAAAAATTGTAATTTCAAGTATTTTAAGCTTCTTAAAGTAATTTCATAAGGTTGTAAACACGTTGACCGTGGGTACATTGTTAGAATGAAGCGCTCCTGTGCTTTATAAAAAATGTGCTTCGGTTAACGCTTTAACACTCAAATGAATTTACAAAAAGAAGCATTGAATTCTTAAAAAAAACTGACTTGCAATTAATAAAGGAAGAATTGTTTTACCTGAATTGTTCAAAGCCAGTAGATTCAAACAGGCAGTATACATTTTGTTTACAAATTATTAATTTATGACTATAAGATATATTTTAACTTTGTACACATTATAATTTTTCCAAAAAGTGCTTGCACAAACTACAATTTATACTGAATTTGACTTTAAGTCACTTAAAGCATGTGCATGTACAATAATTTATATTGTGAATTTCATTCTGGTTTTGAAAAAAAAGCATTGAAACACACTATATCATTTCTATTTAATATTTATTGAAATTATTCACATGTATACCCCAATGGCGTTGATAGCATACATGATAACAAAGTAACACATTACATAACAGATGACACAGTTAAACTTGTAAATACAAAAACAGTTCAATTTAATTTGTTTGAGCATGTGAGATAATTATTGGATTGGGAATTGCACAACTTCATTTGCTTTTTACATTTTAAACTAAGAATTATTTGTATCTGGAACAGTTTTGAATTATATAGTCTGATTCTTCTGAGGTTGTAGCTAAACATCAAGTTAAAGTACATGAACAGATGAAGTAAGAGCCTTAGCACCAGTTTGTAACATTTATAATATCTCCTCCTTGTCGGAAATCATGTCAGCTTTTTTTTTTTTTTTTAGGTCAGATAATGCCTTTTATAACATAACCATTATTGACGTTCCATGCCTCTTTGTTGTGACGATCTCTATTCTGTAGGGCCTTTACTTGCTGCTCAATAGGTTGTGTTACCTTCTCCTAGTGAGGGGGATTCATCGCTCCGATAAAATCAGTTTTCTGATTTATGAAGGTGAGGTATTTAATGAAACAAAAATCAAATTTTCATAGTTCAAACTGAGTTTTGTAAATTAAATACTCATGAAACTTCATAAATCATAGGCCCCCTCCTCTTCATCCCTTTTTTTGTCTGGTATTTCAAGGAACAAATGATGAAGGTTTTTGACGCACATGTGTCAGGTGGGAGATGTTGTAACGGTGGCATGGTTCTATTTTTCTAGCTACATGTAGTTTCCGGTGGAATAATGCAGAGAGTAGACTGATATCTAAATGTATGAAGTATTTCATTTACAAAACTAAATTTTAATTATAAAAATTTGATATTAATCATCAGAGAGTTCTTAGATTGTCTTCTTCACTGAGCCATTTCTTCCGTTCTGTATCACACAGAGACAGTGGAGTGTTTGACTTGCGCCTTTCTAAAAATGAAAACAAAACACCTACAATCTAGCATCTCTGAGAAATGTTTTACTTATCAGTATTCTATGTTATTCTCCTTCTTTTTCGAGTTATTTCCTCCGTTCCTGAAGTACCTGTGCAATACAGAGACAGAAGCTACTTACTGGACATTCAAATGAAAAATTAATATAAACTTTTTACACAATGCTTAAGTCCATAAAACAGTTTGAGAAACACAAACCCAAGCTGTGTATCACAATCAACAATACTCTTATCCTTCAAGCCCCGCTCGCGCGATTTTTTTCTAATTTTGAAAAGAGTTCATTTGTATATCCGTCATTAAAGCTATTGATTCATTTTCAGTTTATTACAACTTTTTAGCATTAATAACTTGAATTACTGTTTGTTGGTTTGAGGGCGAAACTAGACTAACATCCCATAAATATGCTTTTATTAAATAAAATTTGGCTGGGTTTGAGAACTACGTGACTTTCGACATGTTGTTTATGAATTTTAACAAATAGACATAACAACTGTCATATTACCTTATACTGACGTTTAGGAACTGAATACACATTACAATTATTATGTTTTCAACCTTGACACCATTTTTTGAAGTGAAATGACATAAATAATAGACTTTAAAAAAAAAACAATTGACAATTTTCTGTTTTAGGTGTATAATTGGCCTTTTGTAATCTAGTAATTTACTCTTCGTCAAGATTTTGCATGTGCTGTTTAAATTTCTCATTTGAAATCAAAATATCATCAATACATGCACTTACATATTTTCATGTCATCTGGTTTTCTTCGGATTTTTAGCCGGTGCAACTCCTCTCCAATTTTAAACAATTTGCAGCATTCATCACTAATTCTGTTTCTTGTATGCATGTCTAAATTATTAATAAAACTGACAAGAATAAGTGTACGAATCATAATTTGTATTTTAACTGTACACATTGTAATTTGTATGTTGTCCAAATTATTTGAATGTACTTGTACAAATTACAATTTGTAGTAAATTGAACTGTATTTCACTATAACATATGGATGTACAATTATTTATATTGTGGATTTGGTTTTGCCAAAAAAAAAGCATGGATACACCATGTACACAATCCTCTGGGTTCAGTTCTTTTCTTGGGTATCAATTTTCGTGGATTTAGAAATACATATATTTTCGAGGATATTTAAATTCGTGATTTTGTCAATATCTAAATACAAAGCCTATAAAAATATAATTTGTTGAACATTTAAATTCGTGATTCATCTGTACTGTCGAAACCCACGAAAGCTGGCATCCAACGAATAATAATAAATCCATGGTATATCATTTCTGTTTGATATTTATTTTTAAAATAGTGCACTATTATACCCCCAATGACATACATGAAAAATAAATAGCACATTACATAATACATGACAAAGTAACTTTATTAACAAAATACAAAAATAGTTTAATAGAATTTTTTATCATGTGATATAATCATGGGATTGGAAATTCCATAATATCATTTGCTTTTTTACATATTAAACAAGCAATTATTCGAATCAGGAATATTTTTGAATCTAAAATATTGATACGAAATGTATGATGAAAACTAATTTTGCCACGCATGGCTAGGGTTAAAAGCTACTTTCACTGACATCTTAGTATGAACCTCAATATAACTAACCTCTTAGCCGTGCACATTTTGCTAACCCTTACTTTTCAGAATTAAAAATTATCTTGCTTTTACATTAAAAAGAGCTACACCTTCCTGTCCCGTTTTTTAATTACATGAAAGAACCACTTACCACCATTATTTTAAAGCTTTTTTTACTGTTTCACGTAGCAAAAGTTGAAACTTATGACCCGTTGCTGTAAATATATATGTGTTTTAACAGCTTCATTTTGAATTCTATTCCTTACCGAATAAACTTTAAGAACAGATGTACGTCATTTAGCTACCGACTTTTAAGAGTCGAAACCACAATGTTTGTTTCCGGTTGATATCTATTTTTACAACAATCAATGAACCGGTTACACCTAGATGTACATGTTTTTATTTCCGGACACTGTTCTACTTAATGAACAAGAAATTGGCGCAAACGTAACACCCATTAATAAAGAATATGAAAAAGAATAAATTGTACTATGACGTGATAAAAACTTAAACTTGATTGATTGTTGATGTTTAATGCTAATTTCAGCTATCGGGGTTTGATTTAAATGATGGAACGGACAGGAATATCAGCAATCCCAATCAATTAATTTGGTATCAAACGAACCTGCCAAATGAGTGGTTCGAATTTACATTAGAGTTGACCGGCTAGTCATACTGTCAATGAACTATGTAGACTTCTCTGCCAAGATGACCCGACGGAGCAAATTGGTAAAATAAACAATTCAATAAAGGCACCCCGCCATCAAATACACAAACTTTTTCCGTGCATTGTATTTATATGTTGCCACGTGAGCTTTAATTGAATTGGGCAGTCCCCTGTCAACCATAATGTATATAAAAAAAAAATGTGATATGATATTGCGAATGAGACAACTCTCCACAAAGGACCAAAATGACACAGAAATTAAAAACTATAGATCACTCTACGGCCTTTAACAATTAGCAAAGCTCACAACACATAGTTAGCTATAAAAGGCCCCTAAACGACAATGTAAAACAATTCAAACAATAAAATTGAGAATGAAAATGGGGAATGTGTCAAAGAGACATCACCCCGACAATAGAGAAGACTACAGAAGGTCACCCACAGGTCTTCAATGCAGCGAGAAATTCCCGCACCGGGAGGCGTCCTTCGGCTGGCTCCTAAACAAATATATATATACTAGTACAGTAATAATGAACGCCATAATAATTTCCAAATTGTTCACAAGAAAGTAATATTAAAAATAATACAATACTAACAAAGGGCAGAGGCTCCTGACTTGGGACAGGCGCAAACATGCGGCGGGATTAAACATGGTTATGAGATCTCAACCCTCCCCCTATATCTCTAGCCTAACTGCCTTGTTTATTTAAGTCATATGAAGTACTAGAAAGGGCCATGATACCAAAAGGACATTACAAACTCATCATTGCTTAGTATACATTTATGTTAGAGAAAGGACAACGCCATGTCAAAAACTGAAAATGACGAACAGACAAAACAATAGTCTATATAACTCTTAATGGAAAACAAAAGACTGAGCATCACGGATGTTAAATATAAAGAAGTCCATGATCATAAATAATCATCTTCGTGCACATGGATTTTTTTTCAGATTTTGATGTACGTTCTGGTCTAATTTTTAGATTTGAAGAGTTCTACCTTTAAACTTTTGATTCTTTCAGATTCAATTTCTTTGATTTCAGATGTAATGATAAGAATAAGTTATAAAAACCCTAATTCTGTACTTTCAGTCAAATTTTGTATCATCCCATTTTTCTATTATTGATAATATAAAAATAAGTAGATATAAAGTATGCACAACTGTCAATGTGACAACTACTGGTATTTACTAAAGTCTGAATATCGTTAGAAACTGCAGGTCACCATTCGAACTTTTACAATTAACCTGAACAATATAGACTTCCTAAAAGGTCCTTGCATGACAATATATTAAAAGTTTAAACGAAAAGAAACACCGGATTTATGTCAAAGAATTAAGTCAATATTTAAGAAGATTTTTTGTGTTCGGTTAAATTGTCCCCTTTTAAAATTGTTATACGATAATGACTGATGTACCCATATTTTGACTATTTTATTAATTGTGACTGTTTATTTAACGCATCATGTAAATATAACGGAATTTGATGAGACTGATATTAAAGTGAGAGGGTTAACGCTATAGAACCAGGTTTAATCCACCATTTTCTACATTTGAAAATGCCTGTACCAAGTCAGGAATATGACAGTTCTTGTCCATTCGTTTTTGATGCGTTTTGTTATTTGATTTTGCCATGTATTATGGACTTTCCTAATTGATTTTCCTCTGAGTTCAGTATTTTTGTGATTTTACTTTTTATGGTTAATATCAGACGTCAAACAGATAACAAAACATAATTTAGTAGAACAAAATGCGGTATTAACGCATGTAGGTTTCTCGATATGGAAAGCTACAATTTTGATTTTTTGAAATACTAAGGCTTTTCTACCTCAGGCATAGATTACCTTAGCTGTATTTGGCAAAACTTTTAGGAATTTTGGTCCTCAATGCTCTTAAACCTCGTACTTTTTTTGGCCTTTTTAATTTTTTTGGATTCGAGCGTCACTGATGAGTCTTTTGAAGACAAAACGCGCGTCTGGCGTATATACAAAATGTAGTCCTGGTATCTATTATGAGTTAATCTACAATGTAGCTCAAAGTTATGACTCTGGAAAATGAGTGTTCTCTTATCTTAATAAGGGTTGCTGGAATTCCAATCAAATTTGTCTGTGACCAGAAAAAAAAATGTTTTAATGATAACCTTATTTCTCTGTAAGAAATACTGACATTCCAGCAGCACCTACATACGGTGTACATATCTCCCAATTGATACGACATCCCTGTGCTTTTCCTATCATGATTTTCTTGATAGAGGGCTGCTGCCTCAAGGAAGCTATTAAACCAAGAGTTCCAAATGTCGAAGTTGAAATCATCAGTTCGTAAATTTTACGGACGCCGTCACTAGTTGGTTGACCGTTATGGAATAACCGTTTCACAAATGATATCGGATATGTCCCTTACGTCGTAACTACAATTCCCTTTAATGAATGTGACCTACCGAATTAGACTATTTACCGGATTTGTAATAAAATAAGCAACATGACGGGTGAACCTGGAGCAGGATGTGCTTACCATTCCGGTGCACCTGAGATTACCCTACATTGTATACGTAGTTTTTGGTGGGGATCGTGTTGTTTGTTCTTTAGTTTTCTATGTGGTGTCATGAGTACTATTGTTTGTCTTTTTGTCTTTTTCATTTTTAGCCATGGCGTTGTCAGTTTATTTTCGATTTATGAGTTTGACTGTTCCTCTGGTATCTTTCGTCCCTCTTTTATGATTTTGTTAAGACTGATTTAATATGTCTGTGCTCATCTGAATACCTTTTGTTTAAACGTCACGTTTATTGGTATAATTGGTGTTCGTTGTAGATTAAATATTGTAAACAAAGAACAATAAATGAATAAAATAATTTATTTACAAAACATGAACAAACATTTAAAAAAACCCAGTATTTATATCATATATCTATGTTGAAGTCATGGCACAATATATACAAATATAGCTTTCTAAAAATCCTTGTTATCACGTGTTCAATCAAAAACAATAGCATGCCCTATTTCTAAGTCAAGCTTTATTAATAATAAAACACTTTTTACAATACATCCCATTGTCATTTTCGGAATTTCTCGTGTATTTGTGACATCTCAATCAGTGACCACAAACTCTTTCACACGTGCTGAAAAGGTCACTGCATTTCTGCATACACACTGTGTCTATTATGTTGCCGAAGCTCTGTAGTCCAGACTCACCAGGCGAACATGGCTGTTGAACACATATTTTGTTATAATGAGAATTGCACAGTCTACAATTATTCATAAAAGTCATTGCCTTTGTTGATGCTATTGAAACATGAAAAATAAGCAGGACCATGAGGACTATTACGAATAGTAATTTGTACTTCATCTATTAAAAAGATAAAAAAAAGAGTTAAACAGATTTTTTTTAATACAAATTTAACAGGTTTATGTTTCAAAGTAATAATGTACCTATATATATGTAAATAATTTATCGTAGAACATGTAGAATTCCAAGTCAAAATGTGAAAAAATTACAATTATTTGTAAAAGTATGGCCTTCGGCACGGAGCATTCGCTCACAATGAAAAGCATGCATATATGATGTTGTGTATTTATAGATTATTACATGTCATTTTCCATATGGCCCTGGTATCAGCCCTAGACTCCCATATCAAGCCAGAGGGCTTTAGCCCGAGGGCTTGATATGGGTCGTGGGCTGATACCATGGACCATATGGAAAATGACATGTAATAATCTATTTTTCACATATTTACAAGCAGGAGAAAACAAATAGCTAACACCAAATTATGTTTGATATTTCATCAAAAATCAAAAAGATATTTAACGCAAAAAATAAATAAATGTATCACTGTCGGTTAAAAAAAAGTTCGTATCACAGTAGGTTAACATCGTTTTGTGAAAAGTTTCAGAAATAATAAACAATAGAAATATTAATTCTAAGAATTTCAAATATAAAACGACTTTAAAGTATTACATTACAAATGTTAAAAAATGCTTAGGAAGAATCCTATAATATACAAAAAAAGAAGATGTGGTATGATTGCCAATGAGACAACTATCCACAAAAGACAAAAAATTACACAAACATTAACAATAATAGGTCATCGTACGGCCTTCTAATTTTTTTTTCATTGTGTTCAACTTGTTTACAAATAGCCTTTGATTGTCAGGTTACCGGAAGTTAAACTCGGGGGCTTGATATGGATTTCGAGGGCTGATATCGATATCGACCCCGAGGGCTGATAACCAACATTGACTTCCGGCTATTATTGGCCATGCAAAAACGTACATATCAGTACAAAATATGTGATAAATAATGTAAGCGTAGTTGTTTGTCTTGTATGCCTTGATATTATCCAGTCTTATTTTAGACTTAGGAATTTGTTTCGAAGTATCGAATATCGAGGTAAAATCAAAACGGGAAGTCAGTAATCGAATGGCAAGATCAAACTCTAAAACATATTAAACGAATAGATAACAACTGTTATAATCCTAGCTTTGTACATGCAATTTTTCTGATGTAAAAAATAATAGATTAAATCTGGTTTGTTTTACAGAGAGCTGAACCTCTCACTTGCATGACAGTAGCATACAATTCCGTTTAGTTGACAACCATGTGTTGCTTGAATTTGTATAGAAAAGGATTTGTAAAGGCGTTGCCTTTTGTCCCGTACATTTATTTAATTGTACATTTGATATTTTATATTTAAACAATAAAATATTTCATTTTGAATTGATTATCTCTTGTCTCTTTTATGTATACTTTTACATTTACTTTATGTACTATGATAAATAAACAACAGCTATGATAAATAAAGTTATGCAACATTTCCCTCGACATTGATGGGGTTCAAAGGTTTAAGTCTTATATAGTTGTGGGAAATACTCCATACGAAAAAGTCAAAATAAAAAAATAAAGGGTTAGTAAGCACCCCTTCTATGTAGCTAACTAAATTTTGATTTATAATACATACATTGGTACTGTAGTACTTATGGATACAAAAATAATTGCAGATACACACAATCACAAATTTAACTTGAATGATAAATATACATATTCTTTTATTTCATTTTCAATCATAAGTTGTTTTTTCTAAACTTTTTTTTAAAGTATAGTATATGTAACTTTACTGTACAGGAAAATCTTAATTGGTTTTAACAATTTGGCTACTAACTATCATAAAATTCCAATCTTAGATTATAAGATATTGAGAACGTACTATTTTCTCATATATGTATACAAATGTATATACTAGTAAACAATTACTAAACAAATAGGCAAACATAATATGTTTTCAGAATTTGATACTAACATCGTAAAATTCAAAAGATAGATTCTAAAATACAGAAAACTTACTGTTTGATGTATACAAGATTAATCTGTTAATATCAACAAATTTTGTTACATTTTATCCTTATAATGATTGTTGATTTGTTATTTAGTCAATTGATACTATTAAATAGGATATTAGTTTCCGACGCTACTTCCCTTGAACGGATTTTGTTTTAACCTAAAATCGGACCATCCCGCCTTTATGTTTTTATTGCGTCACGTGTACGCAAGCCATTCGTCACAGGTTGGCTGATTCCGAAGATTAGTACGTATACACAGGCATGATAAAAGGATTTCACGTGGATAAAACGTATAATAGATTCTTAGAATTATCTTAAAAAACGGATATGAGTATATTTCTAATTATAAGCATCAATGTAATAACATATAAATTAGATAAGGGAAAATAATGTTATTAAGGCAATCTTTATAATAAAGGATATATATATATATATATATATATATATTTCCGACATCTCTTCCTATAAACGGACTTAATAATGAATGACTGTGAGAAATCGATCATAATTAAACGATATTTTGGATTTTAATATAATCCTGGGTGCGGTTTAAAATCGTTGTGCTTCATATAAAAACCTTGACATAGATATGTTTGTATACCATTTATACGTCCTGAGTTGCAATTAGTGAACAGTTGTGACATTTAATAAGCAACCATAGGCTTTCTATAATGATAATAATCCCATACAATAATATTGGCTTTGAAAAAGGCCCGACATGAAAAGTATAAATAATGGAGAAAACTAACAACCTAATTTAAGAAAACAATTTACGAAAAAAACAAATATTAAAGATATAAACCAACGAATTCCACTTAAATACAAGCTCCTGACTTGGAAAAAAGACCTACAGAATGTGGTGGGTTAAGCATATTTGAAGGCACCAGCTCTCTACCTTATTTGAGAAAGTGTTGTAACAGTACAACAAGTTAAGAACAAAATATAAAACAAATCATTTGAAAAGGGCGTTTCTCATGTGAACGATGCAAAGAAGGAAAATAACTAACAAAATATCCAGATCGGACGTGGTAGTCTATTTATACATCTATAAATTACAAAAGAGTCTAAGACATAAAGTACAGATCTGAAAGTATGCAGTTAGTTCAAAGTCAATAATAAGCAATACAAAAATCCATCATATATCTAAGACTAAAATATCAATCAGTACATACACAACAACAAAGGGATTTAGTGTAAAGACGTCATAAACAGTCAGAGAAAAACATGGCCTTGTACGATGCCAAGATTCAGGTATCGGCAGCTTGTAGGGTAATTAATGTGCATACTGCATATATATTGATATATAAAGATGTGGTATGAGTGCCAATGAGACATCTAAGTCACAATTTATAATATTAAACCACCATATTAGGTTTAGGTTACGGTCTTCAACACGGAGCCCAGGGTCACACCGAACACCAAGCTGTAAAGGGCCCCAAAAATACTAATGTTAAATCATTCAAACGGGAAAACAAACGGTCTAATCTATATAAAAAAGAAGAAAAAAGAAACACCTATGAACCACATCCCCAAACGGCAACTACTGAACATCAGATTCCTGACTTGGGACCTGGAACCTAGTATGTAGCTAAATAAAAGTATTTTTTAGTTTGATTTATTTTACTGATGAACAAAAAATCGATTATAATACCAATAAATTCTAATGACAGTGTTGAATTGGCAATCTTTTATATTACTTATTTAGAGGATGTTGTATGGTAGCCAATGAGACAACACCTAACACTTGCAAGTGACCAAAATGACTCAGGAATTAACGACTAAAGTATCTATACGAAATTCAAAATGAGCAAAGCCCATACCGCATAGTCAATTTAAAGGCCTCAAAATGACAAATGTAATACAAATCAAACAAAAAAACTAACAGCCTAATTAATGTACAAAAACTGACCGGAAACAAATATGTGACACAGTAACAAACGACAACCACTGAATGTAGGGTCCCTGAATTAGGACAGGCACATTCATGATACATAATTTTGCGGGGTTCAAATCGTTTGAAGGCTCAAGCCCTCCCCCTAACAAAGGATAGTGGTCTAACAGTAAACCATTAGAACGAACTATATTTTTACTTCGTACTTTATTTGTCTTTTTTTCACTTTTTGGGATTCCAGCGTCACTCATGCGTCTTTTTTAAACGAATACGCGTCTTGTGTAAATACAGAATTTAATTCTCATAGCTATGATGAGTTTATTTTAATATATAAAAGTCAGTTGAAAAAGACTTTATTCATCAGATGAATACAAATAATGCATCTAACAAAAAAGAGTAAACAACAATGACCCTGTGCAATGGATAAACACTGGAATCGTCAGAGTGTAGTACAGTGCACATGCATATATTTATAATTTAATTTTGGATGTAACGCGTCTCCTGATTGGCTGACGTTATTTTGTTATGAGCCCATAGACATAATTCTGTCATGTAGCCGTGATGTCATCAACGTTTTTTTCATGGTTTTCTACGGTTTAAAATAAAATTTAGAATTGAAATATAAGAAATGACTGTAAAATTTTTCTGTCTATTCGAAATAACATAAAACTGTGGTCCACACTGTTAAATATCCCGCTTAGCGCGTTATTCAGTGTGCACCAATGTTTTTTATGTTATTTCTTCATAGACAGAAAAAATATTACAGTCATTCCTTCAATTACAGTAATATTTAGTCAAGATTTAATTGACTGATAATACAATCAGTATACATACCAATAAAACAATATTCAATGATCTAGTTACAATGTTGTTTCGGTCATCTTTAAGAATCAGTTTATGCAGACGATTGACGAGTTAACCCGCATTGTAGACTAGTTTACGTCCGGTAAACATCGTCACCGCACACATAAGAATGTGCTATTCTGTTTGAAATATTTTTTTCTGCAAATATAAATAAACTTGCATACCAAATTTTTATTTTTTGATTCAATTCAATTCAATTCAAAGTTTTATTCAATTCAATTCAATTCAATTCAAAGTTTTATTCAATTCAATTCAATTCAATTCAATTAAAGTTGAATTCAATTGTATTGAATTCAATTTAATTTATAACACAAGCTCTCATGATCTTTCAAATTGACTGAATAACAAAATGCATACAGTCACATATATTTTTAAATTAAGGAATACATCTCCTTCATGTAAAGCACTGATTAATTGACTGACTTTGTCTCACATTTTGTTCTTTTTGATTTATACACAATCAATTGTTGAATTTGAAATATTTTAGCTTCGAGCATCAACAAGAAGACATATATTGTCAATATGCGCATCTGGTACTGTACGTGTTGATGTAATTAGAAGAGATAATAGTTTAACTGAAGATTTGTGCATATGCCTGTTCATATGTATATCTTCAAGGGTTGTTTCTTCGAAAGGGGTTTTCCCTGTAAATAATTGATCACGTCCTCTAATCTGTAGCAAGCTTACTTATTACTTGTCCAGACTTCAGTCATTTTCATAAACATCGTAATTTTATATAAACATTTGTTCGTTGTTGAACACTGTTAACATACGTCACATCTCGGTCGATTCCGTACTTCGGATTCACCCGAGGATTGTCGATACACACTGTGTACTAACCTTTAAGTATTGTTGTTTATTCTTTCTGTAAGCTGTTCCGTCTCAACATACCACGTTTTTTTTAAATATCAATTACAAGTTATTGTATACGAATAACTGATATAAAAAAAGTATGGGTCAATGCCCTAGTTTTTCAGAAAATTACCCATTCAAAATTTGTTGGGGAAACGATTTTCTCCTGATTGTTCATAATTCTAACATTGACATCGTTTTCCTTTCAAACAATTTCCAATGTTGTTTCTTAATGTGCACTACTAGTTGTCTGTTTGTCTTTTTCATTTTTAGCCATGACGTTGTCAGTTTATTTTCGATTTATGAGTTTGACTGTTTTTGGTATCTTTTTCCCCTTCTTTTAGAAAATAACAAAGATTTTGTTATATTTTCAAAAGCTTTTTCAACTATATAACACTTACTATACGCCAGACGCACGTTTCGTCTTCATGAGACTCACCAGTGACGCTCAGATCAAAATAGTTAATAAGCCAAACATGTACATATTCCTTGTTTAGTACGAAACAGACGCGCCAAGTTGGCTTTTAAACATGTTTGCTAACGAAATAAAATTCCAAAGAAAGAGTTGTCTCCCTTCCCGAAGTCTTTTATTCTAACGGAAAGTCGATCCGTCTTTATGTAAACTGTATACTTAAACGAAAATGCAGCCATTGCTAGTTTTTAAGAGTTTGGTTTGAATCAACCATAGATTAAATTCGTCGCCACAAGCACTTCAGACGAGAAACCCACCATTTCACAAGAACACGGAAGCAAGTTGTATCAGCTGATGATGTAGTTGGATAACAACATCGTTTTTATATTTAGAAATATTGAACAATAAAAAATGATGCTTGAAGCCGTCTTATATTATGTTTACAACAGCAATGCAATTCACAAGAAGAAGATATGTAAAATTTTCTAATCAGTGATAATTATATTCGTACATTTATTATAACTCATTATCTCTTGAAAGATATATCTTTGTTTAATGTCAATTTTGTTAAAACATCCTCATTATTGAAAGAGAAAAAAACATCAAAAGACTTTAGAAAAAACATAATCAAAGTCGTTCATTATTTTGGTGACTCGTTTTCTGCTACTGCACACTTTGTTAGACGGAATACCAATACTTTCTTTTTGTCCTTTGCCACCATCTTGTGATGGCTTTGGGTAAGCAACATTTTATCCCCTTTCGGACTAATGCACAATTTACATGGCCATTGGAGGCAACTATCTTGTACTACGACTCCATCGTACCTCCCGTCTTTACCGTTTAGTTGGATGATGGTTTTATGATCAAAGACAGCGACGAGAATTTTATTTCCACAGAAAGCAATACCACGTGGTAATCTTATTTCCTCGTGCGTAAATGTCCATAGCTTCAGGCCGGTTATGTTCATGCAAATAATAGAACGATTTGGATACCCATCACGTGACACCACGACGCGTTCTGCGGCACTGTCTAAAGCAACAAATTTCAAATTGGTAACGTTAACATTTATCGATGCATCACGAACCCATGAACTGCCTTGTCGCTGGAAAATGTAAACATATGATGTAGAACAAACAGCCAATTTTCTGTTGCTGAACGAAATTGAATGACACCTTTCGTTCAGAGTTAAAACCTCACCTGCTGTGATCTTTTTATTTTTTATATCGATTCTCTCGTGTTTTACGCGTGACATTTCGGGAAGACAAACTAGAACTTCTTTTTCCGATAAAACAGTCAAATCACCTGGGGCAACTGAAAATCTTGTAAAAGCTAGGAAGTTATACTTTTCATCAAATACTTTCAAACATTTATTTGATGAATCTGTTAAGACGATATGACCGGAAGTAAGTATAGCTGCGCCCTCTATGGAACATTCATATTCTTTATCAATTGCAACGTTAAAATCCCGCAGGAAACGAGCTGTTACCATAGTGTCTCGTTCCCGAGTGGTGATAGTTCCTTGTTCTTTAACTTTTGGCTCTTCTAAACGTAATGTTGGAACTGGTTCCTCTTCATCAGAATCTGCTTTTGCGTCTGTCCCGACGGAAGCAACGGAAACAGATTTCATGGGAGAAACACGAGCGACTTCAATTCCTGGTTGAATAGATTGAGATCGTGCAGTTGATGCTGCACTGGTTTCTGACAGCTCCTGGCTTTCCTTGATGTCATCCAGCTTCAATGAGAGTTTTTCATCACGTGGTGATCCCTTTGTCAAAGGCTTAGCTAGTTTACCTCCTACCCTTTCAACACACAGTGATCCAATACTGTCAGCTTCGCGGAATGCTTTCTCGATTTCTCTGTTTGCCAAATATTTTATTTTTAAGTCTGTCAAACTTTGCAATAGTTGTTCGAGTTTCTCTTGCCTTTCCTCGTAAGATTTTATATGGTCGTTGTATTTTTCAACAAACTTAAGTGGATTTTTCTCTTCTGTCTTACTCATTTCAGTAATAGCGCTCCTCGCTTTTTCTATGATCTGATGGCAAACATTGATTTCAAGTTGTATACCTCCTAATTCTTTATGCTTAACCTCTGCAATAGCATCTAAAACTTTTGTCTCCATTTGAGAAAAGAAATCGTTTACTTGTTTCTTCATTTCGGTAATCTCTTGTTTGATTTCATCTTCCTTATTTTCGATTAGTTCAACCTGATCTTGACGGTTGTTTAAAATTTTCTCAGTTTCAGATATCTGAGTTGATAGGTCATTCGCCAAAGTGGGCACATTTTCCCGCCTTTTTCTTACAGCCTCAGCAATCGAATGGATCTTTCTGCACGACTTATGCGTCTGATTAGAACAAAGTGAACAAGCAAATACTTCGTGATCCTCACAAAAGCTTACTACTTCGTGATCCAAATGCCTTGGACATTGCAATGGTGACGTATTCTCTACTTCATTCAAAGCGGTCAGAATGTTTGACAATGCCTCGTTCGTTGGAAGCATAGAAGACCAGTCTTCTGGTTTTTGTCCCGCGAATTCTGATAGAATGGTCTGTTTCTGGCATGTTGGACATTCAAACCCCTTTGCTTTCCTTTCAGTTTTGTTCTTTTCCACAATATGGTCACTGATACACTGCTTACAAAAAGAATGAAGGCACACCAACGTCTTAGGATTGTCAAAATTGTTTTCACATAATGGACATATCAAGTATTCCTTTGCAGCTTTTAGAGCAGTAGCCATTACAAAATATCCTATAAATAAAGTAATACAAAATTAGTATATAGACCAGGGAAAATAAGACACATCGATAACATGTAGTGGTATGAAATGCCTCATCATGACAAATATACAACAATTTAACTGAGAAAACATGGCATTGTTTGTAATAAAAAATATACAGAAAATAAATATACCAGGCATGAACCAACACCAACCAATAATCTTCAGGTTCTAGACGGGCACGATAAGAATTTGACGGGGTTAAATATGTGTGTGAGTGCTAAACCGTACCATAAACTTGGACAGTGATGAAACACAACAATATAAGAAAAAAAGCTATAAATTCAGCTGGAAAACGACCAGCTACCCATCAGACCGATACAAAGTAGAAAATCAGCAAAAAAAGTTACAGACGGGACGTGGCAGGGTATTTATCCATCCCTCGTCCCTAAGAACAGAACTATATTTTTCCATTTTCTAAATGAGAATAAACCCCTATGCATTTTCTTTTTTATTTAGATACAGATTTTTATTAGTTGTTTTTGACTTTGACCCTTCTACAAGTTGTACAATGTAAAAGATGAGATAAAGCAGCTTTATAAAATAAACAATTCAATACACATTAAGTTTAAACATAAAAAGTCCAACCTTTCTTAATTGATAAAAAATCCATCAAAACACAGACATAGATAACAGAATGAAAATGCACCAAATTGAAATAAACCAATTGCACTAGACTCGAAGTCTTGAAGAAAATGAATTATCTGTCAGCTTAAATGTCAACTGTATTGAAAATAGACATAACAAGGATTCAATTGTGAGAAGATGTACTTTATAGTTTATCTTTGATATGATAAGGTTATTCGAATGATCATTATAGCAACGACATCCGGGCTTTAATACTTTCGGAACATAGCAATGTTGTGAATTAATGAGTCACTGCATCTTAACTCCATCAATTAAATTTCATAAATATGTATAGGATAAAAAAAAACTTTCTATTTTCGGATCTCATTGTGTTTCAAAAAGCAATACATAAATAAAAAGATATACGCAAAAATTCGATCTAAGGACGTATTGCGGTCAACTCCACCAACTTACCGAATAAACTTTTTATACTAGACGTGAGAGTAGTGCAATCATAATATACAAATATAATAAAGTTGAGAATGGAAATGGGGAATGTGTCAAAGAGACAACAACCCGACCATAGAAAAAACAACAGCAGAAGGTCACCAACAGGTCTTCAATGTAACGGGAAATTCCCGCACCCGGAGGCGTCCTTCAGCTGGCCCCTACACAAATATATACTAGTTCAGTGACAATGAACGCCACACTAATTTCCAAATTGTACACAAGAAACTAAAATTAAAATAATAAAAGACTAACAAAGACCAGAGGCTCCTGTCTTGGGACAGGCGCAAAAACGCGGCGGGGTTAAACATGTTTATGAGATCTCAACCCTCCCCCTATACCTCTAGCCAATGTAGAAAAGTAAACGAATAACAATACGTACATTTAAAATTCAATTCAAGGGATAGTTGTCTCATTGGCACTCATGCCACATCTTCCTATGTCTATGTATAAGCATCATGTCACTGTGTCTCTTCTTTATTTATTGATATATAAAAGTAACGATTTTCGACACCTTTGATGAAAAAGCAACGTGAACAGATGTACCGGGCATTTTCGGTCCAAAAGTTTAATTTTAGTGACCACCATTCATGCAGTAAAGGGCATCGTCACCTCCCTCTCATATTGAGTGAGCGGTTTGAAAATTATGTTACTATATATATATTGCACGAATATTGGGCAAATTAAATTCTTATAATTGTCAATGAGATAATCAGCACTGCTTTCATTAGGAAATTAGAATTAAGTACCTATGGAAGAAATGGTATTTCTAGTTAAAAATACTGCGTGATGTCAATCATAAAAACTCTTATATAATAATGCAGGGGTACAGGCGATCACCTTTTTACTGATAAATGACGTCACAGAGGCGCGCATAATTGCCGAACTTTTCCGGTGAAGGGCATATTTCGAAATTAACCCATATGAATTAAGTATGTTGGCAGCGTAATAAACTAGATACCTTCATACGAGGGTGCAACATACAGTGTGAAGGGGTGTTTCGGGAGTTTAAATATTTTTGTTAACGAAATTTACTTTTGAATCGGGTCATATGGTTCAAAAGCCCTTTTTATATCCAGTGTTGGAAAATCTCTTCTGAAATTGACGTGTGACTTTTAATATCGCTTTATTTGAATATTCTTCTATTCTTTTTTTTTTCAGATATAGATGAAAACTTTCATTTATATTATTTCACAAAAGAAAGTTTTGCGTAAATAGTTATGGCTACATTTCTATCAGAGATCTATACTTTATCTACAGTAACTACTAAAGCCTTTTATTTATTTATTTGCCTTTGATTTGACAATTTTAAATTAACAACATTACTTTTTTTTTTTTTTTAATTTTACATCTTCAAGTAAATAGAATAGAAGCGTAAACATATCAATAACTATTTAACTTACATTAAATTTTTCAAATTACGTCTTAAATCTTATTCCTTATATATAATTGTTTGCTCAATTTAAAATATAAAATTCAATTGTTTGAACAGTATTTGATTTTTAAATATTCGATGCAGAACAGTGAATTTGTTTACATGATTTAACATTATTTTCCTTTACGTATTGTCTTCAAGTCTTTGTAATTGTATTGTTTTTGTTTCAGTAGTTTTCCATTACCATTATTACAAAAGAAATTCGATCTCCCATTATATGTCTACCTACCACTGCTTTCGAATTCAACGGTATGCAAAAACTTCGTACATGTACATAAAATTGAGAATGGAAATGGGGAATGTGTCAAAGAGACAACAACCCGACCAAAGAAAAAAACAACAACAGAAGGTCACCAACAGGTCTTCAATGTAGCGAGAAATTCCTACACCCGGAGGCGTCCTTCAGCTGGCCCCTAAACAAATATATACTAGTTCAGTGATAATGAACGCCATACTAATTTCCAAATTGTACACAAGAAACTAAAATTAAAATAATACAAGACTAACAAAGGTCAGATGCTCCTGACATGGGACAGGCGCAAAAACGCGGCGGGGTTAAACATGTTTGTGAGATTTCAACCCTCCCCCTATACCTCTAACCAATGTAGAAAAGTAAATTTAGATTTATGTACCAAATGTCAGCTTTTCTGCATTTTGATAACGAATACTAATACTTTATTAAATCAATTATCGGCAGATAAAGGACACGCTACAGATAATGATTACAAAACGACATAAGTAAAAAGCAGAAATAATTATGGATAAGGTTTAGTGGCAAATATTTCAATCATATTCAGGGCGAGATCCCATAAATAATAAACCTGATTTTTAAATCGGTAATGGACTGGCCGAGATATAGGAAAAGATGTCCACTGTCGTTATAAAATGATGGACGTCAGGTTTGATAGAGACAAAAATGTTAGTTTTTAACAAGCCATTTAAATACATGTAGAAGGGTTATTTTAATATATAGATATAGATAGATGTGATGTGAGTGCCAATGAGACAACTCTCCATCCAAATAACAATTCAAAACAGTAAAGCATTATAGGTCAATGTACGGCCTTCAATCACGGAGCCTTGGCTTACACCGAACATCAAGCTATAAAGGGCCCCAAATTTACTAGTGTAAAACCATTCAAACGGGAAAACCAACAGTCAAATCTATATATAAAAAAAACGAGAAACAAAGAACACGTACAAACTACATAAACAAACGACAACTACTGTACATCAGATTATGTACAGAAATCGTAATGTCTTTCCTACATGCTGCATCATTATTTGTGTCACTTCCATTCTGAAAGGCTAAAAAAGTATACAACCCACAAAGCCTAACGAATTCCCCACTCTACCATAAGTATCAACAATTGATGGGAGGAATCCATTTTTTTTTGTTTAACTCAAATCAGTCTCCTGATGGAAATCATTTGGAAAAAAACTAACAACAATTAACAGATCATTATTCAAGATAAAAATAAGGAGATCAGATATATTTAGCAAGGTACAACGGTTATCCAGATTATAAGCAAAGTCACCTCAAGGCCTTAAACAAAAAGAAAACCCTTACCGTAAAGTCGACTATTAAAAACCCTGACATGAAAATATAATCTTATATACAGAAAAGACAACGAAATTTGAACACCACGATAATAAATGTTTCTTCATTATTTGAAACAACTCAAACGAGAAACCAGAAGAATTATCCATTAAAAAACAAAGTTGATAGACACGAAACAACAACAACCACTGAAATATAGGCTCCTGAGAGACGCATACATAGTGTGGCGGGGTTAATCATGTTTGTGGGTGCTCAACCCTCCCCTTTCCTTGGACAATGGTGTAACAGCACGACAAACTCATTTGCAAATGACTTAATTCAAAAGATCGGTTAGACAACTAATATCAAAACAAAAGTCTTTTAGACACAAATCATATATATCAGAGTACTTGCAGTTCATAGGCAATTATAACTAATAAATCATGTTCTCCCAGACTAAAGTTTCATTGTGATGCATAGATAGGATTATCGTTATCGTCATGGCTTAAAATTAATCTCGATTATGATCTGACTCAGACGCTGAAAGCCAAAAGATGTAATTCGACATAATCCTACTTGTACATCTTAATTTGGATCTCTTTGGGAACAAAGGACCAAATAAAAGAAGTTATTACTTTCTGGGGGTGTTTGCTTCATCCTTGCATTTCAATGCCGAACGCAACAAAGCTACGAAGGCATATGTTATAGGATTATTTTGTGTCGACATGAATTGTCATTAATATGGTCATACTTGTAATGATAAATTAGCTTTTTTCTAAATGCCAAGGAGGTTCTACCTCAGAATTTGATTTTTCTAGCTGCACAGTGAAACCTGTCTAAACCGAATCCTGCATAAACCGAAAACCTGTCTAAATCAAACAGGTTCATAAGCACCGTCATATCAAATTTTGTGCGTTGTGAACCTGATAAAACCAAACATCGGCCAAAACCGAACAAAATCCTAAGTCCCGATGGGGTTCGGTTTAAACAGGTTTCACTGTATTTGGTCAAAGCATTTAAAATCCTGTGTCTATAATGTTCTTCAACTACGCACTTTACTTGCTTTTTTATCTTCATGATTATACTGTCTTTTGTAGACGAAACGCACGTCTTTCGTCTTTCACCTCCAAATGTGAATCTTGGTATCTATTGTTTGCTTTTAACTGGGTGTGTGACAGCTCTTGCTTTCAGATATTAAACGAATTTAAAAAAAAATGTCAAATCCAGTTTTATTAAGATTTGTGAATAAGTCAGTCGAATTAATTTTTTTATTGCATGATACTATAAAAAAGAAGATGTGGTATGATTGCAAATGAGACAACTATCCATAAAAGACCAAAATGACACAAACATTTACAACTATAGGTCACCGTACGGCCTTCAACAATTAGCAAAGCCCATACTGCATAGTCAGCTATAAAAGGCCCCGATAAGACAATGTAAAACAATTCAAACGAGAAAACTAACTGTTGATTTCAATTTTTATCATAGTATAAACCGCTGTGGTCGAAACATTCAATGGATCGGTGTATTGGAACATTGTATTTCAAGCAAAAATGTCCTTAAAATCTCCAATAATTTTATAGACAATAAAAGTCAATTTATACAATATTCGACAATTCCTTAATTTTTCAAGCGTTTAAAAACATAATCTATCTCATAATCTAGAACATTGCTATAAAATATATACAAAGATGTATAATATTATATTCAACAAGAATCTGGGCTTCGAAATTGAAATGGCTGAAATTAAAGTAAAACTTGGATTACATTTTTAGCTCACCTGGCCCAAAGGGCCAAGTGAGCTTTTCTCATCACCTGGCGTCCGGCGTCCGGCGTCGTCGTCTGGCGTCCAGCGTCCGGCGTCGTCGTCCGGCGTCGTCGTCCGTCGTCGTTAACTTTTACAAAAATCTTATCATAGATAGAGATAAACTGTAAACAGCATTAATGTTCAGCAAAGTCAGATTTACAAATAAGTCAACATAAACAAAATAGTCAGTTGATCCCTATAGGAGTTATTGCCCTTTATAGTCAATTTTTAACAATTTTTTGGAAATCTTAGTTATCTTTTACAAAAATCTTCTCCTCTGAAACTACTGTGCTAACTTTACACAAACTTGGCCACAATCATCTTTGGGGTATCTATTTAAACAAATGTGTCCGTTGACCCGACCAACCAACCAAGATGGCCGCCATGGCTAAAAATAGAACATAGGGGTAAAATGCAGTTTTTGGTTTATAACTCAAAAACCAAAGCATTTAGAGCAAATCTGACAGTGGTAAAAATGTTTATCAGGTCAAGATCTATATGTCCTGAAATTTTTAGATGAATCAGACAACCCGTTGTTGGGTTGCTGTCCCTGAATTGGTAATTTTAAGGAAATTTTGCTGTTTTTGGTTATTATTTAGAATATTATTATAGATAGAGAAAAACTGTAAACAGCAATAATATTTAGCAAAGTAAGATTTACAAATAAGTCAACCTGACCAAAATGGTCAGTTGACCCCTTTATGAGTTATTGCTCTTTATAGTCAATTTTTAACCATTTTTCGTAAATCTTAGCTATCTTTTACAAAAATCGTCTCCTCTGAAACTACTAGGCCAAATTAATCCAAACTTGGCCACAATCATCTTTGGGGTATGTTTATTAAAAAATGTGTCCGTTGACCCGGCCACATAACCAAGATGGCCGCCACGGCTAAAAATAGAACATAGGGGTAAAATGCAGTTTTTGACTTATAACTGAAAAACCAAAGCATTTAGAGAAAATCTGACATGAAGTAAATTTGTTTATCAGGTCAAGATCTATCTGCCCTGAAATTTTCAGATAAATAGGACAACCCGATGTTGGGTTGCTGTACCTGAAGCGGTAATTTTAAGGAAGTTTTGCTGTTTTTGGTTATTGTCTCGAATATTTTTATAGATAGAGATAAACTGTAAACCGCAATTATGTTCAGCAAAGTAAGATTTACAAATAAGTCAAATTACTGAAATGGTCAATTGACCCCCTAAGGAGTTATTGTCCTTTACAGTCAATTTTTAACAATTTTCCACTGAAACTCCTGGGCCAAGTACATTATAGATCATAGAGATAATTATAAGCAGCAATAATGTTCAGTAAAGTAAGATGTACAAACACATCACCATCATCAAAACACAATTTTTTTATGAATCCATCTGCGTCCTTTGTTTAATATTTACATAGACCAAGGTGAGCGACACAGGTTCTTTAGAGCCTCTAGTTAAGCTATATTATAGGGCATATTCCCACCCCCTTTATCAAGCAGGTTGACCAAAGGTCAATGGAACCGCTGTTCACATTTATCAAGGGCAGCTTACAAAGATTTTCTTTTACAATAAGGGATTTGTGCAAGTATGTTTTGCAGTTTCGGTTTGCAATGTGACTGATCTTTTTGTTAATTTGTCATAAATAATATTGTGTATGTCGATGAAGGCCAATAAAAAAGCGGGTAAAGCGGGGAGCTCCGTTCACAAATCTAGTTCTTATCTTGTCAATTATCCCTTTTTCATAGATCACACATTTTTACCCACAATATTTCACCCCCATTGTATTGTAACCTGTATACCCCACATCAAATAAAACGTTGCACCACCTCAACAATGTTAATTCTGAGAAGAACAGGATTGTCGAGGATATTGCATCAGAGTGTAGTTTCCGCGGAAAAGGTTTTGCTGTTAAAAACAAATTACAAAAAAGAAGATGGCTCTGACATCTTTGTACTTGTTTTCCGCGGAAAAGGTTTTGCTGTGAAAACAAATTACAAAAAAGAAGATGGCTCTGACATCTGTGTACTTGTGTTCATTTGGTTAACTCTTCATGATTACCACTGAAATATGAAGTCTGGATAGAATTTATACAATTTATAAACAAGAGAGTAATTGGTAAAACGTGCAAAAATAAAGGGCAAATAAGAAGGAAGAGAAAAAGAGAAATAAGCCACGAAATTAAAGAATAAATGATTCTGTGGTGCTTGAATTTAAAATATACAGAACAATGGACAAAAATGAATAAAGAGAAACGAATAATGTTAAAAAGGTTTAAGAAAACCCTATCTATACCCTCAAATATTCAATTTCTTTTTGTAGCTAAGCCTTAATCAGTTAATCCCGTATTTCCGTTTTAGTTATAAAACTTACAGCAAATATACAAATTTAACATGCAAAGAAAATATAAAATCCACTTAAATGTTGCTGTATAACAGTTTCGCGTTTTGGGAATAAGGAATAGTATTTAAATTTGTCTTGGGAATAAGATATACCAACATTGTCAAGATATATTTATACTCAGTTGGGAACTCTTTTCATATATAAAGATTGAACTGATCCTTCACTGTTATGAATCCCAATGGCATAAAGACCTTCATTTTTGTAACAAATTTGAAAAATCACTTAAGGTAACATGTCCTCTGATTGACTTAAAGGATTTGATTATTGAGCTCATACATTATTTTGTCAAGTGATTTTGACGTCATTTAAGTATTTGCCATGATTTCCTCTTTAAAATGTAATTTTGTATTAAATCATAAAGATTACTGTAATATTTGTTCTGTCTATGATATTTTTTTTGAAAAAACAAAATGTGAGGGTTATCAGTGTGCACCTCAGTTTTGATGTTAATCTGCATAGACAAAAATATTACAGTTATTCCTTAAATAAACTCATAATTGATACAATATATTTTATTTTTTTTTTACGAATCAGATAAAAGATAAAGGCCATTTTACGTGTCGTAAAGTTTTAACACAACAAGCGGATACTTAAATGCAATATCCTCATGAACTATTGAGCGCAGTCATTTAGATCAATCCGCGCAAATGTAATGCGTCCTTGAAAATTGCGCTTTGATCATGATTTTAGTTGAGCATTATGTCTTTATTTACCATGTTTACTATAACGTATTTATAACAAAAGGGATCAAACACAAGTAAAAAAACTTGACACAACAAACGTGTCGAGCCTTTGACTTCTTTTTTTTTTGGATGAAATACGTGTTTCCATTTCCAACTGTCGGTCAAGTTAAAGTTAAAACTTCATTTTATCGTTAGTTAATTATGTCAGTGGATGTCTTTTGGCTAGAGCAAATATCAATCCGATAATAAATATTGCCTACCGGTAATCCATTGATATGACATGTCAACGGTTTTTTATTTATAAAAATAACGCAACGATTGTCGAACTGATGTAGAGGTGGATCTGCCTCTTCATCAGAGGCACATGAGACCGCCTTGATTTTTGGTGATTTTTTTGTTGCTCAGTATTTAGTTTCATATGCCAATTTTTATGTATTGTTGTTTGTCTTTTGGTCGTGATTTTCAATTTTTTTTAATCAGTTTGGTTTTTGATTTTTTTTAGTTTGAAGATCCCTTTCGGAACTTTCAATTTCCCTTTATTCCAATATAGACATTCATCTACTAAACAGAATTAGCGAGAGTAAATAATAAATTAGGCATAGTAAGGTATGCTACAACAACGTGCAAAGAAATATAAATATTTACAATAGCTTCAAAAAAAAATTCACAATTTCCATAAACAAATAATTATTAAATGACACCATGCTTATTGAACACAATACTTATATACGACGGATGCCACATGTGGAACAGGATATACGTATCCTCTCGGAGCACCTTAGATCTCCCTGAGTTTTTGGTGGGGTTCGTGTTGCTTAGTCATTAGTTTCGATGTTTTGTCTTTTGTACTATTATTTGTCTGCTTGTCATTTTATTTTTAGCCATGGCGTGGTTAAATAATTTTCAATATATTAGCTTGACTGTTCCACTTGTATCTTTCGTTCCTATTTTATGTATCTATAAACATACATAATAAAGTAAAAAAGAAGATATCTTAGCAAAGAAATGTTCATAGTTTCTTATAACATGATTCACAAGTTTTTCTCTTTTTCTTTTTTTATTACATCGTTGGTTTCAAATATTTTACACTAGTAGTAATTTTGGTGCCATTTATGAGCTTTATGTTCAGTGTGTGCCAATGCCCCGTGGTGAAAGCCGTACTTTGACCTATAGTTGTGTTGTATTGTTAATCTTTTCGACTTGGAAGGAGAGTTGTCTCATTGACACAAATGCCACATCTTCTTATTTTTAAGGCTTCTTTAACTAAGAACGTACATGGACGAGGAGTTAAGTATCAGACGTAATAAGATGTATAAGTATATATATAATGTTAAAAAAGAACTGTATTCTCCGAATGAGTGTGAACTTATGCCTACTTCTTGTTTAATAATCATCTTGTCATATTCAAAAGAGACGTTTTAAATAATAATAAAAAAAACTCTTATAATTTGATATTTGTTCTTCTTCAAAAAGACCTTTTGCTCGACCGATTTGTATTCAAGAGATTTTTGACTTAATATAAGTTAAATAAATCTTAGAAATAAGAATAGTGTCAATGAACTGAAAGGCTTCTTTTACTAAGAAAGTATTTTCTAACAATTGGTTTAAAGGCGTATTTTGACCAATACTTGTGTTTATTTTTTACCTTTGGCGACTTAGACGAAGAGTTGTCTCATTGACACTCATGACACATCTTATTATTTCTAAAGCTTCTTTAACTAAGAACGTATTTTGACAAAGAGTTTAGCATCGGATTTATTATTCATTTAGAACTGTATTCTGCGAATAAGTGGGAACTAAGGCCTACTTTTTGTTTAATAATCATCTTCTTTTCATATTTAGGAAGGCGTTTTTAATGAAAAATAATCATTTGATATTTGTTCTAATTTATAAAGACCTTCATTTCGAAGGATTATTACTCAAGAGGTTTTTGACTTTATCTGCCAATCAGAGGATCTTCAAGTGACAAAAATACAAGTTAAGTGTCATTAAGATGTAATAGTAAATGGGATAATAGCTGAAAAATCTTTTTGGTTTTATTCCATTGATGATATTTAACGATTTTATGAAACCATCCTTATACTCATATTCATGAAGGTTTTGTAAATGAAAAATACATTCTAATAATTTGATACTTTTTATGAATTAGATTAATTTTTATGCAAGAGGTGTTTTACTTTATATGTCAATCAGAGGCTCTAGAATGACAAAATGACGTTTTATGTGTCATTAAAATGTTGTGACAGCTGAGAAATCCAATTGATTTTTATTTCATTGTTGTTTTATATTTAACGATTTGATGAAACCCTTTTAATCATCATGACAATGTAGCATAAGACCTTCATTTACACAAAAAAGAACCCGAAAACATATTAATAATTAAAAATAGAAAAAAAACCAACAAAAACCTTCCTTAATTTTCAGCGGTGGGTTACTATACAATACTTACTATTGTCACTTGGATAGAGAGATGTCTTCATATCCTATCTGCTTATTTATATGAACAATTTGATTACAGATGGTATAGTTTCACTGCCAAACTCCTTATCTCAGATACCACCATCTCTCTAAAATCAAACAGAAAACAATAACTAATAACAAAAATTAAATAACAGACACAGACCATGCAGAACAAAAAATAACAAAAAATAACAAAGAAACACATTACAAGAAAAATATTGAACTCGTGATGAAACAACACTGATCATACGCGCATTCGTGATTCGTTCATTTGATATTGAACTTGTCCGTAATCACCGTGTAGAACGCCACATGCGGGGTGTCGGCTATGGATGACACGGGGTGGCAATTTCGAAGCGAAGAAAAACTGTCAAAGTAAGTTCAAGTATCAAAATTTCTTTATTTAGAATTTTTAAAACAATATAATGTAATGCACGGAAGGAACTCAAACACAATCTATTTCCTGCAAGCAAAATCAGTCGTTTTCAGTGCTCTGTTTTCTCAAACACCTTTCCCTAGTTTTTCGTGTGGCAAATTTTGAGGCTTAATATGCAAATTTCTGGATAAAAATCTACTTTAGACGACTCCCGTCTGCGTCATTGATATAGAATTGAATTCCTATTATGGAATTTAACAAAATACTAGCTTCATAATTAAAATTACTTGGTTTTAAAACTAGTTTTTCATCAAAATATACAGTGTCGCTCGGGCTGTCTGATTTTGCATCTCAAGGGGTAGAGGCTTCCAATAAAAAACGAATTGATTTGCATATGAATCATGTAAATCGTCTTTATCTGATCCTTTTTAATTCAAACATAACTGCTATATCAGGATAACAAATTAAAAAACCTGAAAGTACTTCATTTTGCCTCTTTTTTAGTCATATAAGACATGTGGTTTTCATTTCATAAATAGTTAAAAATGACTCAAAATATTTTGATTTTAAGCTAGAAAATGATTTCCTGTCCTTTTCAGTCCCTATCATGGTCAGATAAAAAGTCAGTGATGTGACTCAATACACCGAAAGATGAAGGGAAATCACAGAGTAGATCTCCATGTAAGATTTTGCCGAAGCCAACACTGAACAGTCAAACTCCATCATTGGCATCACATGTTTTCATCAGGTTCTTCTCAAAAGCGCTTGTGCATGCTTTAAAAACCACTCACTCCGAAACAAAATCGGTTTATCTCTCAAATGAAAAACTCACCGGCATCTTTATCATCAAATGACAATACTGCTTGAAGCCGATGACACTAAATTCTCAACAATATTAAAAAGCGATTCAAAATCTTAAAAAACTTTAAGTATATGGCTGTTGATTTCTATCTTTTATCCGAATGATAAAAGCAAGTAAATACCATGGCTTTTCGACAATATTTCTCTTCGGCTTTTCTTTGGGACGTTCAGATTTATGTCAAAAATAATAACATTCGAACTATGGAAACTGGCTGCAGACTTTTTCACGTTAATTTTTTATATTTTATGGGTGGACCAAAAATTATAGGATACATTACCGAACACTTGTGTGAGCGCGGAATGGGCAATCCCTAAGATGCAGGAATTAATAATGCAGTTTCAAATCAAAAGATCATACCTTATCGCAATAGACATTGATATCACAAAGAATTACCTAATCGCATGAACCTTGATATCCCAAAGTGTGATCTCTGATTAAGATATATTGGTTCTAATTTCTCCAGGCATTCCTTATCCTGTATTGAATATGTTAGGTAACCAACAAAATTATGAGTTTATGATATGTGCTGATTCATATGCAAATCTATTCGTTTTTTATTGGAAGCCTCTACCCCTTGAGATGCAAAATTTGACACCCCAAGCGACACTTTACATTTTGATGAAAAACTAGTTTTAAAACCAAGTAAATTAAGTGCAAAGCTGGTATATGGTTAAATTCCATAATAGGAATTCAATTCTATATAAATAACGCAGAGGGGAGTCGTCTAAAGTAGATTTTTATCAAGAAATTTGCATATTAAGGCTCAAAATCTGCAACATGGAAAACTAGGGAGAGGTGTTTGAGAAAACAGAGCACTTAAAACGACTGATTTTGTTTGCAGGAAATATATTGTGTTTCAGTTCCTTCCGTGCAGTACATTATATGGTACTAAGAATTATGAATAAAGAAATTTTGATACTTGAACTTACTTTGACAGTTTTTCTTCGCTTCGAAATTGCCACCCCGTGTCAAACATAGCCGACACCCCACATGTGGCGTTCTACACGGTGGTAATACATACAGAAGGATACTTGGAATTACTAAATACATTTGTACACGTAAATACACATGTATTATACAGTACAAGATATAAAAAAGAAGATATGGTATGATTGCCAATGAGACAACTATCCACAAAAGACCAAAATGACACAGACATTAACAACTATAGGTGGGCGTTTGGCCTTCAACAATGAGCAAAGGACATACCGCATAGTCAGCTATAAAAGGCCCTGATAAGTACAAGAGAGGACTACAATCGCTCACGACCTACAATACCAAGTACATACAAATACACAAAATGTAAGTTCAACATATCATAAACAATAAACAATCACAAAAATAAACATAAAACAAAAACAAACTCTAGAAAAAAATAGAGTTATTTAAGTAAATACAAAACATGCACAGTGATTCAAATATTTCAGACATACATATTACCTCACGAAAATTGTTACATGTATTCTTTAAATTTCAATTTGATTAATGTGACAGATTTTGCTGCGCTTGGTTCAATTAGTTATCAAAGGTACCATGATGATAATTGAGTACGCCAGACGCGCGTTTCGTCTACACATATATATATATATAGGACTCATCAATGACGCTCATATCAAAATAGTTATAACGCCAAACAAGTATAAAGTTGAAGAGCATTGAAGATCAACAATTTCAAAGAGTTCAACATAAAATAGTCGGTTAACTTGAAAAATATCGTCTACCAAAGCTCATCCCTCACCCTCTGGGTACCAGAGTACAGACATTTTGTGTAAATGAATACATGTGGTTTGTCATAAGTTGTCGAAGCCACAGAAGAAAACATATTTCAGAATAGATCTTTCATCTGCCACATTTTAACGTTCACATGTACTAACAAGTTGTCCTCAAATTCATTATAGGGTATACATTGGTTGCCTACTTTTATATAACCCTATGAGTATCATCAACTGAATCCAAGCTGAAATATAAAACTGAATGCAGTGTCATGTCCTTAGGATCATTACATTGTTTTTTTACGATGTTTTTCTGTCTTTTTTGCGTCTTTATAGCCTGGCAGCTTCATAAATAGATAACGTTCATTGAAACTCAAAATACCACAGCATACACACTTGATGCGCCTTTACTTAATATAATTAGCTATTAGGTATAAAGATACTAAGGCATCACCAGGATCTTTTTAAGAATTGTTTCCGAAATGAATACACAATTTCCTCAAGCAAAACATATTCCTTTGTTACTAGGCTTGTCAATACCATACTTACCTATAGACATATTTTGATATAGGAAAAGAAGAAATATATCGTAAGGTCAAAATGTTTAATAGTTTTTTTCATAAAATAAAAGGCTACTTTAACTGTGAACGTAATTTCTGACAATAATTTAGGTTTCAGACGTCATAGTTATTGCAAATTATAATCTACGAATAAGTGAGAACATAGTCCTACTTCTGGTTTACTAATATTCTTCTTTTCAAATTCATGAAGGTTTTGTTAATGAAAAATACATTCTAGTCAATTGATATTTCTGATCGAAGCAGTTGTTTTCAAGAGGTTTTTGACTTTATATGTCAATCAGAGGCTCTGTGAATGATAGAATGACAGTGTATGAGTCATTTAAATGTTGTATTAGATGGGATAATAGCTCAAGATTTTTGTTAACGATTTTATGAAACCCTTTTTATGCTCATATTCATGAAGGTTTTGTTAATGAAAAATACATTCTAACAATTTGATATTTTTTTATAATTTGTGAAGACCTTCTGTTCAATAGATTTTTCTGCAAGAAGTTTTTGACTTTATATGTCAAGACACTGGAAAATTATTGTTTTCTAGATAGGGACATACATTTTGCCTTGCAACAGGCCACCTATGGATCACTCAAAGACTTGTTGCAAGGGTTCGTAATGTTCAAGGAAAGTGGCACTCTCTTTATACAAGGCATGGGAGTATACGTCCCCATTCTTACAGAACATGGTTTCAAACTTGATACATCCCGCACAGCTAAACGGACGCCCAACGTTCGCAAAACATTTTCTACCGGTCGGAAGAAGACCAAGTTACCATATCCCCCAGTCCCCCTTGGGGAGTAAATTATAGAATAAAAACAATATAAAATTATGTTAATTTTCAGAAACATAAAATGTATTTGTACTCGCCACGAAACAAGTGGAAAGCCCGGCTTGTCTCACTTTTTGTCGTGTTTTAAAGCTCATACAAATATATTTGATATTATCCGACAATGTATGCATACATATAGTATATATATCCCCACGAAGAAATACAAACACTTATTTTGTACATGTATATCCTTGTATACTAATTCTAAAACTCCTTTTAAGAATGTGATACTCCTCGGGCTTTTCCCGACGCCTAGTATGTGAGCATTATGCCCTTCAGGCCCCAAAAGGCAAATTGGTATTGTTTTTAGGTTTTGTCTCCCAATTTGTACATGTGCATTATTTCCAACCGTTTGAATAAGAATTAGTCAGTCATTTGCTTGAAAATTTTGAGAGAGAAAAAATAAAACGAAACCAGTCTGACTAGAGCCAGTCCGAACTATTAACTTGCGTTCATCATATATATAGAAAGATATGGTATGAGTGCCAATGAGACAACTCTCCATTCAAATTACAATTTATAAAAGTAAACAAATATAGGTCAAAGTACGGCCTTCAACACGAAGCATTTGATCACACCGAACAGCAAGCTACACAGGGCCCGAAAAATGTGTAATGTAAAGCCATTCAAACGGGAAATCTAACGGTTTAATCTATATTAAAACGAGAAACGAGAAACACACATGAAGTACATAAACAGACGTCAACTACTGTAATTAATTGAACCTGAATTTTGTAATTTTATTTCTGCCGAATCATGAATTTCCTCGTTAACTGCCTCTGGCCTCATCCAAATGTAACTGTCTGTCCTGTGAAGACCTGTTTTATACGATTACAAAGTTAGCACTTTATTTTTAAAGTGTTTTCGAACCTATATTGGATTTACTGTAAAATTGAGAATTGAAATGGGAGATGTGTCAAAGAGACAACAACCCGACCATAGAACAGGCAACAGCAGAAAGTCATCAACAGGTCTTCAATGCAACGGAAATTCCCGCACCCGGAGGCGTCCTTCAGCTGGCACTCACACAAATATATGTACTAGTTCATTGATAATGAACGACATACTAAACTCCAAATTGTACGCAAGAAACTAAAATTAATAATAATACAAGAATAACAAAGGCCAGAGGCTCCTGACATGGGAAAGTCGCAAAAATGCGGCCGGGTTAAACATGTGTATTAGATCTCAACCCTCCCCTATACTTCTAGCAATTGTAAATAAGTAAACACAGAACAATACGCACATTAAAATTCAGTTCAATGAATGTGTACAGACCAATGTATTTCAGAGACTGTTTAAACGTGGAACACAGGGAAAATTATTCTTCCAAATAACCAAGTTCAACCATTTTTTTTACATTCCATACCAACAAACTATTTTCTGTATGAGTTAAAACGTCTGCTTGTATTTTGCTTTTTCGCCTAATTCTATCCGTATTCTATTCCAGATAAAATTCCTTTTTCTATTTTGCCCGACCATTTTAAAACAAATTAATATTTGTATAATCCCGTATTTTCATCCTAAGTTTTAATGAATAAGTTTCCACTTCAAACCAAATTTTTTCATGAGGATACGGCGTGTATCTTGAAGAAGTATTCAATGCAAAAATAAACCAAGGATAAAAATAACGTGATAAAACTCAGTCGACCATAGATAAATCGTGCAAATGCTCAAAGAAACAGAATATTTAAAAAGTTAAGTTATACATTTTTAAAGGTTAAAAATGAGCATAAGAATTGTCGAAAAACGATAAAATGTCAAATAACTGTTCGGTATTGTATTAAAGCTCTCGGGGCCCTGCATCTGGGAAAGTTACTGTTAAAAATGTCACATAGTTACCAAAAATAAAAGGATTGTTATTATTTCATCACTTTGTGATTGCAGAACCTACTGTATTTGCTTGTATGTGTGAACGTTATTCGATAACGTCAGAAACGATAAATCGTTACATAACGTCATTCGGTATCGTGTTACCTTTATATAAGTTTTATAAAGTATCAGTCATACTTAAATTCCATTATTTGAAATCAAGAACACAATAACTATGACACAGGATGCTCCTTTACTAAATATGATAAGCTTTTATTTATAAATATATGATAGCATTCAACAATTATCTTTAAATAATTGTTTTTCCTTACAATAGTTTCAAAATGATTACACAATTTCCTAAAACAAAAAATAGTCCTTCGTAACTAGGCTTGTTAACATGAGTACCCAAATTGCACCTATTTAGCAAAAATAGCATTGGAAATCTCAAAGATTTCCTAAAGACTAAACAAGTTGTATTTTCATAATCCGATGGTATGCACGTCTTTCAACATAGGTAAATCTATTTAGATATACACAAAACGTTTACAGTATTAATCAACAAATGAAGTGATTACTGAAAAAGCAAAATGTACTGAAAGGTCGCCATGCGACGTCATCATAACGTCATCTCTTTAAAATTACCAAATACAATATCCAAGTGTTCAAAATATTTGAAAAAAATAAACAAAAGCTCTGTTATTCGACTTTTGACGATGCAAATTTAAGCATGGATGCAATTTGGGTTCTCCTCATTACAGAATCATTGATGGTTTGAAGGTTAGTTCAGACCAATTTTTCTATGATTCCATATGAATTTGAAAATCTAATTGGTGTACCTGTATAATAAAAAAGGATACGGCTACAAAATAAACACAAAATGGAAATGTTTGTCTTGATCATAAAAAGACGTAGTTAAAAAAATGTCAAAATAGGCGCAATTTGGGAAGCATCACATTGAAGACATAATGAAAAGAAAAGAAGACAATTATCGTAAGATCAAAATGTTCAATTGTTCTATAAAAAAAAATGGACGGTTTCTGTAACTCCGAACGTTATTTCTGACAATGAGTTTATCATTTGACGTAACAATCACTACGAACTGTATGCTTAGAATAAGTGGTAACATAGACCTACCTCTTGTTTAAAAATCCTCATCTTGTCATATTCATGACAGTTGTGGTTTATATTAATTTATAATTCATAAAGACCTTCTTTTCAATGGATTTTTTTTCAAACGGGTTTTAACCTTATATGTCAATCATGAGCTCTGTAAATGACATAAAGACAGTTTATGCACCTGAGCACCTGAGATCACCCCTAGTTTTTGGTGGGGTTCGTGTTGTTTATTCTTTAGGTTTCTATGTTGTGTCATGTGTACTATTGTTTTTCTGTTTTTATTTTTCATTTTTAGCCATGGCGTTGTCAGTTTGTTTTGGATTTACGAGTTTGACTGTCCCTTTGGTGTCTTTCGTCCCTCTTTTATGTGTCATGATAAATGAGGTAATCTCTAAAAATCTTATATAAGTTTTTATTTCATTGATGATATCTACCGATCTTAGAAAAGACTCTTAACGATCACGACACATGAAAATGAAAACATAAGTAGAAGAACTTTATCATGTTCATAAACAAATAAAACAGAACCAGAACAAATATATATTAATAAAATTTAAAAAAAGCAGCAAACTTCAAGATTGACAAAAAGTGGCTATCTATATAAAACTAAACCATTTGATAACAGATGGTGACTGTATGTAACCTTCTTAACAACACCCTTTGAAAAGAAATAAAACAATAAACAAATGAAGAACCTCAATAACAGAAAAAAAAAGCAAAAATAACAAAAACAGAGCATCGATAGTTGACGAAGCCACACATTATCAGTACACATGAAGACCTATTTTTTTTTATATATAAAAATACCATTTCAGAATAATTCTGTCAAATGTCACAACCCAACGTTCACATGAACTGACAAGGCGTCTTCAAACTCATTATATGGTTTCCTACTTAATATAACCCCTCGTGTATCATCAACAGAATCCAATCGGAAATATAAATCTGAATGCAGTGCCATGTCCTTAAGGTCATTACATTGCTTTTTTTACGATGTTAAACTTTTCTGTCTATTTTGCGTATCTAGCCTTGCAGCTTCTATTCATACATATATTATGTTCATTGAAACCCAACACACCAAAACATAGACAAATGATGATCCTTAACAAAATATATTAGCTTTTATGGATAAACATATGATAGCATTCAACAATAATCTTTACATAATTGTTTTTCCTTACAATAGTTTCCAAAATGAATAGTACACAATTTCCTCAAGCAAAATAATAGTCCTTTGAAACTAGTCTTGTCAACACCATATTAATTTATAAAAATATTTCATATAGAAATAGAAGAAATATATCTTCAGGTGGAAATGTTTAATTGTTTTTTTTATATAAAATAGACGGGCCGGGGCTTTTTTTTTTTTTTTTTAACTTTATGACAATAATTTAAGCATCAGACGTCATAGTCGTTAACAATTGTAGTCTACGAATAAGTGAGAACATAGGCCTACTTCTTGTTTAGTAATTTTCTTCTGGTCATATTCATAAACGCGTTTATAATGAATGATAAATAAATTCTAAAAAATTCCTTCTGTTCGGAGGATTATTATTCAAGAGGTTTTTGACTTTATTTGTCAATAAGAAACTCTGTAAATGACACAAAGACAGTTTATTTGTCAATAATTTAATTTTGAATGTAATGCGTCTCCTGATTAGCTGACGTTATTTTGTTATCAGCCCATAGACATAATTTAGTCAGGTGACCGTGATGTCGTCAACGTTTTTCCATAGTTTTCTACGATTTAAAATGGAATTTAAAATTCAATTTTAAGAAATGACTGTAATATTTTTTTCTGCCTATTCGAAATAACATAAAAAATGTGTGGCACACTGTTAAAAAACCCGCTACGCGCTTTATTCAGTGTGCACCAATTTTTTTATGTTGTTTCTTCATAGACAGACAAAATATTACAGTCATTCCTTAATTAAATTGTTACAATACATGAGATAATCTGTGAAAAATCTTATTAGCGTTTATGTCATTGATGATATTCAATGATATCAGAAAAGACTCTTAGAGATCACTTAAACTGTAAATACTATAAAACACGAGAAGACCTTCAATAAAAAATAAAAAAGAACCCGATTTTTTATTTAATTGATTAAAAAACAAGACAGCTAACTTTAAGAATCAAAAGTAGTGGCTAATAAAACTGTACAATATTAATCATTTAGATAACATTTTGTGTATTTTCCAACATACAATGTATTAACCATCATCAACGTCCCTTCTCGGACACTACCACCACATACAAAAAGAAGAAAAATTAACACCACTTAAGGGGATACAGAACACCTTAGAAAAGATAACTCTTACTCATAGTCTAATTCATTGCTACGTTTTAAAATTATGTGCAATATGCAAGCTTTAAGAGATTATGATCAGAATGTATACAGTATTGCAAAGACCAGCAGTACACCCTTTGTTATTCATTTAATCATTTAATTCATTTAAAACTGCCCATTGTCCATAAATGAATCCTCAATGAGACATAACAGGGAAATTACCAAAAGAAAACCAGGACGTTAGAAAAGGAGAGAAACATAAAGAGAAAGGACCATAACTGTTTTTGTATTTTACTTGGCAATGCCTAGGTTTTAAATAAAATGAAATAAAGTACAAAAAGTCAAAAGTCTAAGGATGCTACCATTTGATTTACGGAGGTCTAGGATTTAAAATTTTGTCCTGGATTTTTTTTAATAGTTTTAATCCTCATTTATATTGTCCTGCATCTTTTATTATCAATTCTTTACGGACCTTCAATTTTTATTAGTTTACTGAAATTGTTTTCAAAAATTATCATCCTGCTTCTTATGTCAAATTACTGATCCTACCTTTGGTTGTTCAAAAGCATGTCTTGCCTTTTTTCAAATTTTATCCAATCCCCCCTTCTCAAATGAGGGTAGATAGGACCTTTATCGGGACTCCGGAATAGAGTGTGTTTAAGGTCTGACCCTTTTGAGATCTGGATTTTCTTTTTTCGAATTTCGGGATGTTGGGATCTACATTCGGGACCTCAGGAATCGATTTGAAGCCGGGATTTCGGGATCAGGACCCCTCCTATCCCCCTCTCAAATGGTATATCCCTCCGACAATAAAATTTTAACCAAATAAATAAAAATCCCTGAACAATTACTCAATGCTTATGTTCGCAGATCTTCTTATCAAATTGATTAAATCAAAAATGAATTGACTCCAAAATACTTTTTTTAAATGAAGCATGTAGTCTTTAATGAAATGCACTACTAAAAATACATGTAGTAATGTATAAAAGATTACGAATAATTTATAATTTTACAATTGCTGTCATATTTTTTTAAAGGCAATTGAATATCTTGTTGCCTAATTTATATTCATGTTAAAAAAGTTAGAAGATACCCAGAGCATCATTTACATGTTACGGAACAAGGCAAACAAAAAGAAAAAACAACAACATCCGATTCAGTCCAAAAAACACGACACCTATTTTTGCTTTCTTAATTCATCTGAATAAAAACAAATCTATATCTTTCTAGTATCTTTTTCCAACCTTTATCCTGACAGGTGTTGAAAATTAACGGATGTTTTCTATTCTGTCCGCAATTTTAGGGAAAGTAAAATATATATTTAGAATCATAGTTGAAACTGAAACTACACATGAGTGTTATAAATAGAACATGTTATTTTCGCTTTATCAAAATTAAATTTCAAAGGGATAGCAATTTGTTTTATCAAATGCAGTTTTGAAATAAATATAAAAAAGAAAGTGTCACAGTGGTGACAAGGGGTGTTTTTGTAAGTGACAAGTGAATATGTTTCTTCTCAAGTCTCAATTCGAGATTATTACTGAATAGAGATATCATTCTCTATAATAATAAGGGGCTCCAAAAATATTGTGAAACTTGTAATTGCCGTGCTTTTAACTAAACACCAGTTGTATTTAATTTTCATAACCTCTGTAGAAATACTAAAATAAATCTATGTTTAACGAACTTGAAATGTAACAGTAAAAGGATTTTGCTTAGACAGCTCTATATCATCTTTCATGGGCCGTGGTTCTTTGCACCAATGTTTTTTTCGTTAAGTTTTGAATTTTACATTTTGTATATTTTAGAATCTGGCCAAAATACCAATAAATTGAAAATCTTGCCAACTTTAAAGCTTTTCCCTATGTATCATGTGTATTTTTGGCGTGTCATGCTTTTAATTTCAACAACTCGT
Organism: Mytilus trossulus; assembly: GCF_036588685.1. Lineage (NCBI taxonomy): Eukaryota > Metazoa > Mollusca > Bivalvia > Mytilida > Mytilidae > Mytilus > Mytilus trossulus. Next base: position 35,328,783 of record NC_086385.1, on the reverse strand, counting down.
ATCTCAAATCAATAATTAGTTACATCTTTTTTTTGGCTCCTTCTAATGAAAGTTGGGGGGAGGGAGTTATTGTTTTACCCCTGTCCGTCCCATTATTGGTATTTAGTTATTTGGCATAACTCATCGTACTGTTTGATTCCTAGGAAGTTTTCATTTTGCTGTCTGTTGAGTGATTAGGTACGCTCTCATTAGCCGTGGTGCTTTGATTTAAGTACGTACACTTCGCTTCAAAAGAAACGATTCCCTTTTCAAATTTTATGTGAATACATGTCCATTATATATTCCGTGTGCATTTAATGGGTTGACATGTCCTAAAATTTTTCTATATCGTTTATTTTCGATTAAAGCTTATGTAATATGATTTTTTAAAATAAATATGAATTTATTAATTCATTAAAGTCATGGCTCGTACAAGTGTTTCTTACCAAAAAACACAATTACGTTCCTGAGGTCAAAGTTCAAGGTCACATAAAGGTCAACATTTGAAGAAGGTACAACAACTCATGATGATACATACCCATGCCAAAGATGTAAGGCCTAGGTTAAAGGGCAAAAAAGTTATGGCTTACATGGTTGTATTTTAAACGAAAAAAAACATAAAAATGAGGTCACTCTTGAACGTCACACAAAAGGTCATCATGATGCAAGACACTTTACCCTGTGATGATACATCCACGTGCCAAATAGCTAAGTCCTAGTTCAAAAGACGAACAAAAATATGGCCATAATGTACTTTTTGAATAGATTTTGCTCTTATTTAATTTTAGGGTGTGGCGTTATTTAAACTTAAGTCCCCAAAAATCTAACGGTTAAATTAAAAAAAAAACGACTAATATAGCACTCCAAATGCTTAGTTTTATGAAAAAATTAAACGACACATTTAAAAAAAAAATAAAAAAATCTTCAAATTCTAGAAGCATTTTGGTGCTGATTCTGATACCCCCTTTTAAAGTTCTGGCAAAATTTAAAATCCGGAATAAAAAAAACTTACAAGAAAGAGGTGCATGTATCAGTGAACTTATAATCACCTCAGCTATCATTATTAGCTTTGCTATTCTCAATTCAGGATTAAGTTTTTTTGAAATTAGCTTACTCAACTCTATACCGATATTTCAGAAACTTCCAATTTTGGCCGATACTAGTATGTAAAAGATGCCATATTCGACATGCGAAATCTTTTAAACCTATGGTTCAAATCTTTTAAAATTTTTACAAGATGTTTAGGTTGGCCTAGTTAATCAATGAAAAAAAATTAAGAAAAATTAAACGCCAGGATTTTTTTGGGGTATAGTGTTGGGTACCCCCTTAATAGCAGAAAGAAAACCAAAAGCCAAAAAAAAAAAACACCAAAAGAACACAACAAAACAGAACAGAACAACGATAAAAATAAAGAAACAATACTTAAAACAAAAAAGTAGCAAAAAATATAATCTGATCAAATTTTTTTAGTGTTCTTTAACCACTTCAAGTAATTCTATTAGATATCGGTTATGTACGTAATACATACATACATATAACTTAAATAAATACACACATGTAAATACATAATTATGTTCTAGACAGGACAAGAGACCACACAAACCGTCAATCTTTTTAATACTTTTTTTTGTTCTATGTTTTCTTCTTCTATTGTTGTATTTTCATTATATGCATTTTACATTTTACCTCCTTCTTTCATGTAGTTACTCATTAACTCTTGTTCCATACCATTGTAACATAACATGATATACTAATGTAATCGTCAATTGGAATTGGTATTTCAAGGAAACGAATAAATATAAACTATGACCAGCTTGTTTCCAAATCCTAATATTATTGTGTATTTTTATAAAAAAAAAGAAGATGTGGTATGATTGCCAATGAGACAACTATCCACAAAAGACCAAAATGACACAAACTTTAACAACTATAGGTCACCCTTCAACAATGAGCAAAGCCCAAACCGCATAGTCAGCTATAAAAGGACCCGATAAGACAATGCAAAACAATCCAAACGAGAAAACCAACGGCCTTTTTTATGTAAAAAATGAACGAAAAACAAATATGTAACACATAAACAAAAGACAACCACTGAATTACAGGCTCCTGACTTGGGACAGGCACATACATCAATAATGTGGCGGGGTTAAACATGTTAGCGGGATCCCAACCCTCCACTAACCTAGGACGTTTTTTTTGTTGATATATTTGTAATGATTTTGAATATGTTAAAACAAGCCGTTCACGACCTACAACAACGAGAAAATAAAACAAATACGGAAAAACAACACGAAATTAAAATATAAACAAATACAAACAAAACACTAATCAAAACAAAAACAAAAAAACACCCATAAAACTAAGAGTCGTTTAAGTAAATACACAACTTGCACAGTGATTCCATGTTGATATTAAAAATGTTTTGTCTAAAAGATTTTTTACATATTTTATACACGTAATAATTTACTTCACGAATCTTATTACATAAGATTTCATTGAATTTTGATTTTACAGATTTGACAGATTTCACTGCGATGAATTCAAGATTTATATATTCGATGACTTTTGAAAATGTCCTTTGATCACGAAAGCTCATCACCACACTTCTTGTCACCAGGGTACATACATGTATCAAAATGAGTACATGTAGTTTGCCATATGTTGCCATACATTATCAGTATCATCTATACATATGTATAGTTTTTTATACAAACATATTTCAGAATTAATCTGTCAAATGTCACAACTTAACGTTCACATGTACTGACAAGTAATCTTCAGACTTATTATACGATATATATCAATTCATTTAACTGCTTGATATACATTCACCTGGGTAAAGCTGATGACCGTTACTGCATTCACGGTCATCCCAGGATGTCGGATGAAAAATTAGGGCAGTATCTGTATTGTCTGTTAAAGGGTTTCTACAAATGTATATCATTGTCTTTACAAAACATATATTGATGTGATGTTTTTTTTATAAAAGATTCACACGGAAATCACAAATTACTATCGAGAAATGTGTATAAAACGGGAAATTGGATTTGAAAAGGATGTTTGACCGTAAATCACAATCGATATGACCGTAACAGGATCGGCAATTCATAACAAGGGTGACGTAATTGGTTAACAGATGAACGTACTTCCAAAAGTAGACCGTAACTTTTAGGGATATAAATAATTACGTTTAATCAATTTCTTTTTACCCATTAAACGTTTTTTAAGTTTAGCATGTTCATACAACGATAGTAAATTGCATATTTCTTATGAATAAATAAGTATTTAAACATTTTAATACAAATTGACAGCGACAGACAGGAAGTTGAAGAAAAAAAACATCATCAATTAAACATATAAATATCCGGTAATCGAGCCTATGTAAAATTGAGAATGGAAATTGGGAATGTGTCAAAGAGACAACAACCCGATCATAGAACATACAACAGCAGAATGTCATCAATAGGTCTTCAATGTAGGGAGAAACTCCCGTAGCCAGAGGCGTCCATCACTGAGCTTGCCCTTAAACAAATATCTATAGGTACTAGTTCAGTGATAATGGACGTCATACTTAACTCCAAATAATCATAATAATACAATAGAAACTAAAATCAAATCAAATACAAGACCAGAGGCTTCTGACTTGGGACAGGCGCAAAATTGCAGCGGGGTTGAACATGTTTTTGAGATCTCAACGCCCCCTATACATCTAGCCAATGTAGAAAAGTACACGCATAATTATGCTTTGTAAAGTAAATGGTATAGAAACCCTTTAACAGGCAATACAAATACTAATTCTTCATCCGACATCTTGGGGTGACCGTGACTGCAGTTACGGTCATCAGCTTTACCCCAGTGTTTATTGTTACCCCTCGAGTATCAATCATCATTAGAATCAAAGCTGAAGTATAAAGCTGTATCATGTCATTTATGTTTTTTACGATGTTAACTTTTTTGTTTATTTTGCGTCTTTAGCCTTGCAGCTACATACATATATTACGTACATTAACACTCACAATGTCACATCATTGACACAATATGCTCCTTTACTAAATATATTAGTTTGTATTTATAAATATACGATAGCATTCAACAGTCACCTTTAAAGAATTGATTTTCCTTACAGTAGTTTCCGAAATGAATACACAATTTCCTCAAATTAATGTTAGTCCTTTGTTGTTAGGCTTGTTAATACCATACTTATCTAAAGACATATGTTTAAAAGAAAAAGTAAGAAATATATCTTAAGGTCAACATTTTCAATAATTTTTTTAGGATGAAAGGCTTCTAAAACTTTGAACGTAATTGGTACTAATAAGTTAGTATAAGAAGTAACATTCATTAAGAATGGTATGCTACGAATAAGTGGGATTTAATAATCATCTTCTTGTTATATTGATGAAGGTTTTGGTTATGAAAAATGATTTTTAATAATTCTATTTTTTTTAATAAGTAATGAAGACCTTCTTTGAAATGGATTTATTTTCAAGACGTTTTTGAATCAGTGACTCTGTAAATGACAAAAAAAAGTTATCAAAGGTACCAGGATTATAATTTGGTACGCCAGACGCGCGTTTCTTCTTCATAAGACTCATCAGTGATGCACAGATCAAAACAGTTAAAAAGCCTAACAAATACAAAGTTGAAGAGCATTGAGGACCCAAAATCGCAAAAAATTGTTCCAAATACGGCTACGGTAATCTACTCCTGGGGGTAAGAAAATCCTTAGTTTTTCGAAAAATTCAAAGTTGCAAAACAGAAATTTATAAATTTGACCATATTATTGATATTCATGTCAACACTGAAGTGCTGACTACTGGCCTGGTGATACCCTCGGGGACGAAAAAGACAGTTTGTGTGTCATTTAATGTGGAATAAATGGAACGGAAGCTGAAGCATTTTTTTGTGTTTTTATTTCATTGATGATTTTAAACGATTTTATGAAACCCTCTTAATTATCACAACAATAAAGAAAAATGAAAAACATGAACGGAAAAACGGATTTGTTGATTGTATGTGCTCTCCCATTATGATTAGTGTAATAATTTACCAGATGTACATTGATTAAGTTCATTGAAATCCAAAACACTACAACATCGACACAGGATGCTATTATACTAAATATAATTAGTTTTTATGAATTAATATTGTAAGGCATTCAGCAATACTTTTTAAGTATGGAGTTTCTTTTCTTTAGTGTCCGAAATGAATACACAATTTCTTCAAACTAATAACAGTCCTTCGTGACCAAGCTTCTTAACACCATATATATCTATAGACATTTATTATATAAAAGAAAGAAAGATTTCGCAAGGTCAAAGTGTTTATTCATTCATATAATAGAAGGCTTCTTTTACTAAGAATGTAATTTTCTAACAACAATGAGTTAGCTATTAGAAGTTACATTCATATAAGATGTATTTTGAGAAAAAGTGGGAAAATTGATCTACTTCGTGTTTAATAATTATCTTTTTTGTCATATTAATGAAGGCGTTTTTAATAATAAAAAAAAAATAATAATTTGAAATTTGTTCTTATTCATATGGACCTTCTGTTTTTGTATCCGAAAGGTTCTTGACTTTATATGTCAGTCAGAGTCTATGTGAATGACAATATGAAGATATATGTGTCATTAAAGTGTTGAAATGGGATAATAGCTGAAGAATATTATTAATTTTTTATTTCATGGATGAAATTTAAGAATTTTATGAACCCCTCTTGATTATCACAATAACGTAAATGAAAAAATATGAGGAGAAGACCTTCATGTACAAATATAAAAAGAACCCATAAACATATCATATCAATAAAAAAAAAGCAGGACCTTGACGAATTTACAGAGGTGGGTTCCTATACAATAATGTAAAGAAAAATGAAAAACCTGAACAGAAAAAAACGGATTTGGTGATAGGATGTGCTCTTCAATTAAAATAAGTTTATTAATTTACCAGTTGTGCATACATTTAGTTCATGGAAATCCAAAACACCACAGCATCGACGCAGGATGCTTCTGTACTAAAAATAATAAGTATTTATGTATACTATTCAAGAAACGAAACGAAACACGACTTTAAAATAAAATTCATCGTAATGTATTAAAAATAAGACAAAATTAGATACACTATTTAAAAAAGCCTTCATTCGCAATGTATACGCATGTGATAATGTGATCAGAATTTGTCGGAAAGTATCTAAATTCCGTGTAAACGGTCATAGCGTGCAAATTAGTTTTGTCGAAAGTTGAATAAAAAATTGACACATAATTTTCTAAGTACTAAAAAAAAATTTAAATTTGATAAAAAATATTCAATATGCTAATCAAGTTATGTTCATGTTGTACCAAATGGGTTGAAATATTTTTTTTTCCCATTTTTTTGGAAAAAAGTGTTTTTTGAAATCTCAAAAAATGCACAACAAAACTTAATATTTTCGTCTCAAATCAATGCTTTATATATGAAAACGATACACTGTCAATTTGGAACCTTTTAGATTCGTTTTAAGATTGTTACCGCTTTTTGAATATATCTTTACACAAACTGTCTATGGTAAATCAGTTGATGATGAATACATTTTAACGATTTCTTGTGGGGACAAACTTTGCTTAACAAATACACGAAGAAACTGTATGATTTTTAAATACAACTTGATGGCAAACACTGTCTTTACCTTTGAATGAGAGGTTGGAATTATTAGTTGGAACTTTTGTTTACTAAAATTGTCATTTTATGTAAATTTTGTAAAAAAAAAGCCAAAAAACGTCACGAAAGCAAAAATATTTTTTTTAAACGGATTTATGTTTCCAGGTGTAATACCACCATTGATTTTTCCCTATTAGTCTTTGTTAAATTGGCACTTTTAAAAAAATTGTACAGTATTTACCTTTATTTCAACCAAAGAAATACTTTGCATGAATAAAGTTTAATCCTTTCCAGTGCTACAGTGAAAATTTCACACTACATTTCATTGCATATAAGAAAGTAACCTGCACCGGAAGTAAACAACCAAATTTTTACCAGATTATTTACTGGTTACCTGCTTTGGTAACTATGTAACCTTAACTTTCCAAAATATTTTATAAGACCATCAAATAAAAAAAGAATGATGCTTTCAGACACCCAACATACATGTTTATGACTCAGAAAAATTTAAGTGCATTGAAATGCAGGGTTAATTTTCTACAACTGTCAAATTCAAGGGAATATTTTTTTAGACCTACTTTCGTATGCAACCGGATGTGGCTTATCATGATTTGGTGGTATTACACCTAAAGAACACCTAATTGTCAAATAAACTTAATGTAATTTTTTTCCCTCCAATTGCAAGTTATTTCAAGCATAAATGCCAAGTTTTGTCTCAGTCAGGTCTATAGTTTCAGAGAAAACCACTATAATGTAAGGCCATATCCTACGGCGATTTCAGTCTAATTTCTTCAAAAAATCCTTATTTCAGTGTATCATTATAAAATGCAGTGTTGACTTATATCTGATCATATACTCATGATCTAAGCATTCAAACAATTAAATAAGATACAAAAGACAACTTTAAGATGATATACAATTTTATTGCACCTTTTAGAGTTCATTTGAAGGTCTGTTTTGGTCTGTTTTTGGTCCATTTTTCCTTCTTCCTTCTTTTTTCATCAAAACTTGGTATCTTTTGCCTAAAAAATAAAACAAATGTAATTATTTTCCCAAAAGAAATGAGAGACATGTAATGTCAAATCAATAATTAAAGTGTTTTAGCTGAAAGAACTGTCTCTATAAATGTTAACAGTCTCCACCGAAGTTTCTATAAGCCCTTATGTGTAACTTGAGATTTTGGTCTGTTCCCCGAGTATGACAAATAACGGTTCCCTTTCAGTCAACAATTTATTGTTACTGATATCAATGTCATTTCATTTATTTATTGCAGTATATTTCTAATAGATTTACACCAAAAAAAGTCCACCTTCTTGTATTTTACATTAGAAAATGGGGAGAAAGAGTAATAAAAAATACATCAAAATGGTTTAAAAAAGGGTTATGTCCCTTTGAATGCGGGTAAAAAAATAAATTGGTAAGAATTATAAAATTTAGGTATGTGAGACTGGATCCTGATATATATGTATAAATCCAAGGCAAGTGTTTAGATGATATTTTGTCGGTGCAAAATACAGACGGCACAATGGCAAATTGTAAACTTTTGCGGCCAAAAAAAAAAAAAATGACATTAGTTGATACATACCTCAATGCTAAAGTGTCATCTGCAGACCAGTTCACATATAAGATTTTTCAACAGAATGCTTGTCACATCATGGTTAACACTGAAATGAAAAATCACATGTTGTATAAACAAAATTGTTAGGGTGATTTAAAATTTGACACAGAGGCTTACGTAAAATGGTGATTTGCATGGCAAGCTATAAGAAAAGTCTCAATGTAATATATGTATGTTGATTCAAAAGTGTATTTCATAAATTATATCATATGAAGAAAAATAGGACTTCTCTTTTAAACCATTATTGTTTTACCATTTTAAATCAAACAGTCTTGGTAGGATTTGTGTTTTCGACACCTTGTTGGGTGTGTACTACGACAAACTTGGCGGTCTTGGTTAATATGAGGCGGCTCGAAAGACAAGTGCTCAGGGTTAATGCATCTCTTCTGATGACAAAGATGAGACACATGAAATTCATCTGATATGTCAAATTTCTCAGTGTGCAACATGTATGCAAATCTGTGACCATACAAGGTTTTTTTTTTCTGTCCCAAGGAAACCTAACACTATACACTGAATACAGCCTTGTCTGTCCACCCTTTTGACTTAGCAAACATCCGTAAACCCCCATTTCAATGCAATTTTCCCTCAAACGTGATTTCTGTGTCTCAATCCATTCGGAATAGTCCATTTTTACAGCGTATGAACTAGTTTAGTAATAATTTTTAAAAATGAAAGTACAATAAGGTCACGAGTGCACGTGTTGTTTCCCTAAATAGGTGTAATACCACCATTGATTTTTCTCTATTAGTCTTAGTTAAATTGGCACTTTTAAAAAAATTGTACAGTATTTACCTTTATTTCAACCAAAGAAATACTTTGCATGAATAAAGTTTAATCCTTTCCAGTGCTACAGTGAAAATTTCACACTACATTTCATTGCATATAAGAAAGTAACCTGCACCGGAAGTAAACAACCAAATTTTTACCAGATTATTTACTGGTTACCTGCTTTGGTAACTATGTAACCTTAACTTTCCAAAATATTTTATAAGACCATCAAATAAAAAAAGAATGATGCTTTCAGACACCCAACATACATGTTTATGACTCAGAAAAATTTAAGTGCATTGAAATGCAGGGTTAATTTTCTACAACTGTCAAATTCAAGGGAATATTTTTTTAGACCTACTTTCGTATGCAACCGGATGTGGCTTATCATGATTTGGTGGTATTACACCTCCATAATGATTAAGTATTACCACCTTCAACTATTGGTCCAATAAACGGAAAAAATTATCTTTACTTTGAAAAAAATCTTGTATCGTTTCTTTTGTTGACTAGTATATTAATATTATAAGGTATTCAGCAACACCTTTTTAAGAATTATTTTTCATTACTTTAGTTTCCAAAATGGGTACACAATTTCCTCAAACTAATAACAGTCCTTTGTGACCAAGCTTCTTAACACCATATATATCTAAAGACATATATAATATGAAAAAAAGGAAGATGTTTCAAGGTCAAAGTGTTCATTCATTCATTTTATAGAAGGCTTCTTTTACTAAGTAACATTAATAAAAAAATGTATTTTGAGAATAATTAGGAGCATTGACCAACTTCATGTTTAATAATCATCTTTTTGTCATATTCATGAAGGCGTTTATAATGAAAAATAAGTATTAATATTGTTCTAATTCATAAAGATCTTCTGATTTTGTATCCGAGAGGTTTTTGACTTTATATGACAGTCACAGGCTGTGGATTACGAATTGGAGGTTTATGTGTCATTAAAATGTTGTAATAAACAGGATAATAGCTGAAGTATTATATGTTTTAATTTCATGGATGATATTAGGAAAACTTCTTAGCGATCACGACAAATGTAATATAAAACATGAGAAGAAGACCTTTATCAACAAATACAATTGAACCCGAAAAATGAGATATTGATTTAGAGGCTCTAAGCCTGTCACCCGTTATTGTTATGTATAAAAAAGAAGATGTGGTATGATGACCAACGATACAACTCTTCACAAGAGACCAAATTACAGAAATTAGAAAATAAAGTTCACCGTTCTGCATTTTACAACATGAAAAATGAGTTATCTCATACTGCATAGTCAGCTTTAAAATCACAAACGTTAAACTAACGGCCTAAATAGTGTAACAAACACAAATTAAAAACATATGTGACGACTTCTGACAAAAAGGGCCCAGATTCGGTAAAACGTAATTTTGGCTATGACGTTGCAAAGTTAACGTTATCGAGCACCTGCAAAAATATTTTTTTGCTGCCAAAAACAATATTGAAAGTACCATTATTTTCTCAATATTCTTTCACTTAAAAGCACATGTACAGCTTACCATGTGTGCATATTTCGCAATTTTCCTTATTTGTCAAAGTCCGCATCTTCATTTTAACATAATTTCGTGTTTAAGCCTTTTATTATTATAAGTTGCGTCCCTTATCGATTACGAAAGTTGGCAACGCGTGAAAATAATCTGAAGCCAGTTGTTTCATTTGGCTTAAGTATCCCGTCGGAACTCAAATATAAACAGTATGAGAGTTCATTGAGGAACAACGGATTGCTTTTGAATTATATTTTGGCCATGATAATATGAACAACGATGTTGGCGCTGTTAACAAACCGGTAAACATGGTGAAACTGTAGAATAAGTTCGAGTCAGTTATGCAGGATGATTATTTTATACAAACAATTTGAAAGGAAATCGGGAATTTATGAAATATGTGCCGCAGAAGTGAAATACTAAAGTGTTGATTGAAATAAAGATTTGCAAGCTTGAACTGATTACCTGATTTTCTTCACAATTTGTATTTACTGAACACATGTCACATGCATGTATATATGGTCAGTTAGAAACAGAATACAGGGACCAATGCTCTTCGAGCAAAGAAAAATATATAAAACTCCCAGGTGTCGGCCAATAATTATATTGAATAATCAAAATCAGATGAAAACACATTAGTTTATGAATTATTATTTATGTTAATATTTATCTTGTGTTATCATTTTCATTAAAAAAAAATATAAATTGTCAAGTAAAATTTAAAAAAAAATAGTAGTAGCTCAGGCTATGAACCCTCTTAACAGATTAAGTAATGTAATTTATTGATTCGAGATCATTATAAATACATACATGTAATACATGCATTCAAATGCATGTGTGTTTATGCCGTGTGGTTGTACATGCATAAAACAATGTACTTTCATTTTGTTGAACATTACTTTTAATTTCTACATGCAAAACTATGTCATGTATGTACACATTGAAATTGATAACATTTTACTGACTCTAAATCAATATTTAAATGCCACTCATTGGTGGCCTTTGGCTGTTGTCTGCTCTATGGTCGGGTTGTTGTCGCTTTGGCACATTCACCATTTTCTTTCTCAATTTTATCTCTTTGTTACCACACTGCACACATGGCATACATTTCAATGCTGTTATAGAAAGTACATATTGACCTTGTAGTTTAGTATCAAGCATGAAAAGAGTGTTTTAGCTTATTTTATTTGAATTTGACAAAGCATAAATATATAACCCTAAGTTAATGCATCATATGTTTAAGAACATTGCTGATAATTGTTAAAGATAAATTGATAACAACTATCAACAGACAGATTATACTGACAGCACCAAACTAAAAAACTGCATCCTTCTGTTATATAGTCTGAATATAAAATTGAGAATGGAAATTGGGAATGTGTCAAAGAGACAACAACCCGACCATTGAAAACACAACAGCAGCAAGTTACCAACAGGTATTCAATGTAGCGAGAAATTCCCGCACCCGGAGGCGTCCTCCAACTGGCCCCTTAACAAATATATACTAGTTCAGTGATAATGAACACCATACTAATTTCCAAGTTGTACACAAGAAACTAAAATTAAAAAGACTTACAAAGAGCAGATTCTCCTGACTTTGGACAGGCGCAAAAATGCGGCGGGGTTAAACATGTTTATGAGATCTCAACCCTCCCCTATACCTCTTGCCAAAATGCATATTCTAATGTAGGAAGCATGATAAGCATCTCTATATATCATATGTAAATATATGCATATTACACCAGCCTTTACATGTCCTTATAAAATTTAAACATTTATGAACAGAAGTGGCTTTATTATTTTAGTCATTGAATTGCATCTTGGTTAGCTCTTACTTAGTCTAGGTTGAAGAAAAGGTTGAGTTAAACTACACATATTAATATACAAAATGATTCTTACAGGTATTAGTTATGTACATGTATATACCATATCTCTTTTTTTTTGGTTTCTATATGAATGGTTTGTGTCACTGGGCCTCAGGCCTCTTAGACATATTCTAACTTAAGCTGCATGTAATTGCTACTGTTTTTGTGTATTAGAGGCTCCTGACTTTGAACAGGCAGATACATATATAATTGTTAGGTTAAACATGTAAGCGGTATCTAATAATCCTACTTATCTTGGACAGTTGTGTAACAGTAAAACATAAGAATGAACTATACAAATCAATTGAAAAAATAGCTATGTGCTTTATCTTTTTACAAAGAATGTCTCAAACACTGCAAACAATAATATAATTTATTTCATATCGGTTGCGAATTAGATTCTCTAATAGGATTAAAAGGGGTCTCATGACATTCATTATTCTTTAGTAATCAATTCCATCGGTCATTAACAGAAAAAACGGACCAGAAAACCGGTCGTTAACGAACTTTTACATGATAATGACTGGTGGGGCGTGGTGTCCGTCTGATAATGACCGTTGGGGCGTGGTTTCCGTCTGATAATGACCATATGGGCGTGATTTCTCTGTTAATGACCAGTGGGGAGTGGTTTCTCTCTTTAGAGAGATGTACCTTTTATAAAACATGTTCCTGTTTTCAATATTATTTTCAAGTTGTTGAATTGTTTATTATATGTTTTCGTTAAGTTTGAAATTAAAGATAACTTGGTTAAGTATTTATATACTGAAAAATTGCACTAAAATTAATAGCAGTATTACTACGACTGGTTTTCACTCTTTGCCATAGAAATCGTAAAACTACTCTAGTTCGCTGTAAGCATTTTGAATTTATAAGAATTTTCTGAAACATGGGTTCTCAATGAAATAAACATAATAGTCCTTGAAAAACTGGTCATTATCGTGATACATGGACTGCCCAGAGGACAGTTGTATTGATATTGATAATGACTGTTGATATCCTGTATAACTGATTATTTTGTATAATTATTTTATCTCTATATTGTTTTGTTTTTGCTGACAACACACGAAAAGGTCATTTAATATGTCTAAGGACAACCACGTCTTTAAAAAGTGACAGTATAATAACAATATCAGCACATTTGACCTGTGAGTAGATTTAATAACTGCAAGGAGTCGTAAATAGAAAGATGCTTGTGGCATTATTTTAAAAAAAATCTGATTTGCATTCTGTATGTTATATGTGAAATGTTATTATTATTAATAATATTATATAAGAGTTTATTGAACTGCTTTTATCCTATACGGCAAAACGCCCAAAAAGAAAATGGTAAAAATCGTTATTAGAGGGCAATAACAAGATTAGGAGTCATTATGAAATTTCCTCTATATTTTCTTAAGGAGGTCAAAGAACAGTAAATGGGCAACCTTTTATATAATTTTTCATGTACATGGGCCCGTTGAATTATATTTGAAAATCGATTTGACAGATTCGACAGATTTAGCTGCGCTGGATTCACTGAATTTGAATATTTAAAAAAAAAATCAGACCAAATCTGCCAAGCTGTTCGGTGTTAGCGTTAGGTGTGAGCGAAGGATCAGTGTTGAAAGACCGTACTTTGATCTTTAATTGTTTACTATGACTTGGATGGAGATTTGTCTCATCTTCCTATATCTATCTCTATACAAATGCAGACATATTTTTTTATATAAAGATATTTCAGAATAAATCTGTCAAATGCCAAAACGTAATGCAGGGTTCACACATTGCCGATTATTGCTCCCGTTTGAGATCAGACAGCAATACGATACGAAAAGTGAAAAAGTCGGATTGGTATCCTCAATTATCTGGAATGTCCTATCATTGTCTGAACGCATTCGTTTTAGTTCGTAACAGATTCCTACGGATCGGGAAGGGTCCGAATTGTTCGGCAAAGCATCCCGACAGTTAGGTGCGTCCCGTAACATTCGGGGCAACTCAGCCGATTTTGTCTAATCGGATTACAATCGTGGCTATGTCGTGACAGATTCTGCTGTATCGGATCGAATTCCTAATAATGTCTTGTGTATTCTGGACGGTGTCCTGTACAACGGGAATGATCCGGAGTAATTTTTCATAGCTGTTTTTCTGCCGATTGAGTCCAGATTGCATCCAGAGCTTGTCGATTGCGAACCGTTTTTTGCCGAAACCGTTCCGAAACAGTCCCGTTATTAATACGAAATTCGTCAATGATACCCACGTCAGAGTCCCGACAACTACAGAATACAATACGACTGAGACCAAACAACGCCGTTTGCAATGCGATAGAGCGGACCGTGATAGGATTACGTTCCGACAGTACCTGATCATCCCGAACATGCCGACAGTTTTCGAACAAATAACTTCCGTCAGCGTCGGTTCCCTGTCTGGTCACTGTCTGATCTCAGTCGGATTATATTCGGTAGAGTCGGGACGCAGTCGTGACAGACTCGGTCGAATTTTACCTGGCGAAAAATACAAATCGGATTAGAAGCGGATTCAGAACGGGATTATCGGGACTTATTCGCTTAGAAACGGTTGAATATCGGTGCTTCCTGAACACTATCTGATTGTTGTCGTGATCAAATTATTTTTTTTACAAATTTTAATTTAAGTTTGAATTTCCATCCACGATTCACAGGATCTTGATCAGACTTTTAATAAATTTTAATCGGGAATGGTCCTGTCAAGAACGGTAGTAAAAATCGTTAATGTGTGACCCCAGGTTAACGTCACATATACTGACAAGTAATCTTCATACTTATTATTATTTATTATTTATTATTATACAATATTTATACAGCGCATTATATAATTTGAAAAATTTCCCTAAGCGCTTAACATGAATAAACAAAAAAATAAGATGCATAAGGTAAAAGCAAAATATACAATCACATAAATACAATTTCTGAGCAGTGGCGTGTAAAATGAAAACATTGATTGTCAGTTAAATAGAATAATATAAAAGAATGTACAACCCACATAAAAAATATCAAAAAATTTAAAATTAATCAAAATGAAAGAAAAGTAAAAAGTTTCAAAAAAATAAAAAATGAGTTAAGAAAAGTTTAAAATTTCCTCTGTATAAATTTAAAATAATGATTATCATTAAACCACAGTGACTCAAGTATTAAAAATTATTAAGTAAAAGTTCACAATACAATCAACTGGTAAAACAAATTGTTCATAAATTTCAAAATTTACAAAAAATCAATGAAAGCACTTCGGAAAAAAATATGTCTTAAGATCCTTTTTAAAAACGTCAAGAGATTGTTCATTTCGTAAGGATGAAGGTAAGCTGTTCCAAAGAGTTGGTGCGGCAATATCGAACCGTCGTTCACCATAGCGTTTTGTCCTAACATCTTTTGGTAGTCGTAACAGCATGCTTTTCTCCGATCGCAAGGCTCTACCAGGTTTGTAATGTTCAACTAATTCCTGTAGGTATGATGGTGCCTTGCCATGAATTGCTTTAAAAATGTACAACAGGAGTTTGTACTGACAACGAAAATGAACCGGTAACCAGTGCAATGAAATGAGAACAGGTGTTATTGAGTCGTATTTTCTCTTGCGCGTTATTAGCCGTGCTGCTGTATTTTGCACACGCTGTAGTTTTGTTATTACACAGCTATTTGTTCCATATAACAGCGCATTACCATAATCTAGTCGTGATGTAACGAGTGAGCACACTAGAGTCTTACATGCCTCATCTGTAATCAGGGATCTAATGCGACCAATTTTTCGTATCTGATGAAAACATGCTTTTGTCGTTGCACTAGCTTGTTGTTCCATGCTGAGTGTTTTGTCAAAATAAAATCCAAGATTTTTCACACAAGAAGCATCAGTCAATATAGTTCCATCGAATGTTAGTTGGAAACTGGATAGTTGCTTTAGTTGTTGTTTTGGTGCAAACACAATTAATTCGGTTTTGTCTTGGTTTAATTTAAGCATGTTGATACTCATCCATGCACTGATATCCGACAAACAGTTCTCAAGACGATTGGAGAGGTCTGACCAGTCTCCAAGAGGTTTCATGACTTGATACACTTGCGTGTCGTCAGCGTATGAATGGTAAGACATCCCATGTCGCCTGCAAATTTCTCCGACTGGTTTGGCAAACATACAGAAAAGTTTTGGTCCCAACACAGAGCCTTGTGGTACACCAAAGCCGAGTCTGATATCATCCGATTGTACCGATCCGATAGAAACACGCTGAGTTCTATCTGTCAAATATGATTTCAACCACAACAGTGCCTCATCAGTTATCCCAAATGAAAACTCTAAACGATTGAGAAGTATTGTATGGTCGATAGTGTCAAATGCAGCAGATAAGTCAAGCATAAGCAAGACGACACAACAGTTATTATCAAGTGCGCACACAATATCATTATGGACGCGCAAGAGAGCGGTTTCCGTAGAATGGTAGGCACGATACGCTGACTGAACATGATCATAGAGAGAATAAGACGTGATGTGATTCTCAAAACGAGTGGCAACGACTTTCTCATTTATCTTGGATATGAATGGTAAATTAGAGACCGGCCGATAGTTTTTTAACACTTCTTTGTCTAAACTCGGTTTTTTCAATACTATAGTGGTATCGGGTATACAGGAATGGTTTCATGCTTATTTCACTGCCCCCTCTTTTCGAGTATCATCAACAGAATTGGAAAAGTTTAAAGCATTTGTTCAAAACAGGACCTCAAAAATCTAATCTTTCGCATTCTCATAAAATAATTCTGATGATTTCTTGACAAAATGTAAGGATATCAATTCCGAATCGTATATAATTTGAAATTGTAAAGCCTAATGGATTGTGGACAGTAAGTTAATGACAAAAAAAATAAATATATAGAATATATAACTGAAAACTCACATATTAACAACTAAAAAATTAGACGGGGAAGATGTGACTCTCCATAACGATAATAGGAATGCTGGAAATCTTTAAATATCATATATTTTTTGGCAACATATTCGATTTTAAAAAAACATTAAAATAAAACTCCTATAAATACTTTATATTATGCTCTTTTAAAATAGGATTGGGTGCCTATGGCGGCCAATAACAGCCAATGGCGGATGAGAAGGGCCAACATTGTACAAATAAAGTGGTTAAGGCATTTCAAGCAAATGTATCCAGGGGAGCACCCTTCGAAAGATTCACTGATACAGAACAAATTACAAAAACATTAGGTTTGACAGTATAAGGCCACGGCTTAATTAAGATTCAATATACAAACATTTGTACCTTGACCTATAATTGTTTACTTATATGAATTGTTATTTGGATAAAGAGTTGTCTCATTGGAACTCATACCACATCTTCCTATATCTATTTGTTGTGTACCTGTCATTTGTGCATTGGTTGGCTGCATGAATGCAGTATAGATACATATAAATTTAAATCTATGATCTGAAATATATTTAACAATGTCTACATTTATATAAAAAAAAACTTATAATGTTCGACTACGGCAAGTTATAAAAGAACACACACTTATATGTATTTTTTCAATTAATATGTCTATAATCTGGTACCTTGAGGTCGAATGATAAGCTTTGGTAATCAAAGGATATCATAAGTTTTCACTGATTTTTTTAATGTTGAATTCAGTGCATGAAAGTCTTAAATATCTGCCTCTACTTTACGTTGACATGTACTGACAAGTCGTCTGCATGCTCATTAGGCGGTATATAGTAATGCTTTCCACTTGATATCACTGCTGGATTACAACCAACCGAATTAAAGCAGAAATATAAGGCTGAAAGCATTATCATGTCTTCTACATGAATATAACGAATACCTTAGGTGGGTGGTGATTTTTTATAATGATAACATTTTCTGTAATCAATTGGCATATGTTGACCTTATCGTTCAATTCTGAAAAGACTCTAATGAGGCTGTGATTCAACTCTCTACTGCAGATATATATATATATTCGATAAAGTCAGCAATGTACCTGCCTTGGTAAAGATAATCTTAAGAAAGTATTAGGGGCATAACATGGTTTTATGGCTAGCCATACCAATGGCTTATATCATATATCAGTGTTATACAATATCGCTTAATTTAACATAACTAAGTGACAGTACTAAAAAAAAAGTCATGTATAAGTCGTTTCAAAACAGGTAATTCGTCGAATAACAACAAATATCTAATACTGACGACATCACAGGACATCACAAACTGACTTATTTTGGGAATGAATATTTATTCTTGAAAATCATTCAATTATCTCCAAATGATTATCAAGACTATGACAGTATTGTAAAGCTATTTCAAATAAATCCTGTGGCGACATCATAATTATTTGGACTAAAACACATTTTTTTAGATTGAGAATGGAAATTAAATCGACAATACAGAGACATAAGACTTATTTGAAATGTACCTAAAATATAGTGCACTTTGATCTGGTTGATTTCTTGATTTTGTTCTTTCCATTCCAAAACATTTAGACAATCGAAATAAGAAAGGATAGATTTTTTTCGTAAATAAATATTAATCGATAATTTAAAACAAACCATATATATATTTTTATAATGATTACATCAACAGCTTCATCGCAGGAAAGTGCGAGACAGAAATTCATATCAATTTAAGACTTTGGACTAGATTATAAAAACAAATATAAAATATATAAAGTATCATTCAGCCTCACGGGCGGTTTTGCTAACATTATCATATAAACAATATATTCGTCGTCAAAAATCTTGGTTAGACTATAAAGTATTTTATTTTTTCGATTTTTTGTCTAGACTGACGCAAAATTAGCAGATTGCAAACGGAGGAAAGATATCAGAGACACATTTAAACTCATTGATCGAAAATAAACTGACAACGCCATGGCTACACAAGAATAAGACAAACAGACACAAAATATTACATAAAACACAACACAGGCAAATAGGCCTGGACTAAGCAACACAACCGCGACAACATAGGTGTGTGATCTCAGGTGCTCCGGAAGGGTAAGCAGATCCTACTCAACATGTGACACTCGTCGTGTTGATCATAATAGTATAGAACTGATAATACGTCTAGTTCAGTAGGTCACCTTTGGAAGTCTTATCCTTAATCATAGTGCTGTAGGATATCTGTTTTTCTATATACCTATATACATGTTTCCTTAATATTATAAATTCGTATATTTAAACAAATTTAATTCATTTAGGGATAGTAACATGTTAAACTATTTTTTCGAAGGTAGAGAGAAAACGGCGGATAGTAAAAAGCATATTGAACGGAGCATATTGCACGGTTATTTTAGAATATCTTAAAACCTAATTACTTTGTGACGTCATGTAATGAATTTCTAAACATCGTTAAAGGTTTTGAAACAAATAATATCTGTGATCGATTATTTGACGAAAAAAATCGTCAAATACAATGTATATTAGATGTAAAACAAACATAAAAACATTGAATAACAACTATTATTATACCTTACATATATTTCAAACAATTCTATTGGATAACAACTTATCACGTGACATGGAATAATTCGGTTAATTTTTGTTTAATTGCAAGGGAGGACGAATAACTCTTAAAATTTACCCCAGCGGCAAATAACCCTATTATTCACCGGCGAATAACCTTAGTGTATTGATTTGCACTCGAATTACCTCCCATGAAAATGTCGTCAAAGACGTAAATAAACAAGATGGCAGCGTTCACGTTACACTGACAGCCCATCGAGAGATGAGGAAACAAAGCTTTGGAAACGAGTGCCAGCAGTCGATGGTATCTCCTATAAACGGTCCTTTTAAGGGCCATTAATATTTTACAAAAAGATTCTACCATTGTTGTTCATCCGAAGAATTGTAGAACACAAACATGACAAATGTATTTTCCTGAGCTATTTTCAAACGTCAGTTTGTGTTTGTTATGTAAAAAATATAGTGTTCAAAAGGCCCTTCCACTGTTACTTCGGTATAATAAAACAATTGTGGCCCCTTATAATCGATGAATATCCATAATTGTCAACCCTTAAAAGTTATTTCACTTCGGGCTGCGCCCTCATTGATAAAACCTTCTCGTGTTGACAATTTTGGATATTCACCTTTTCAATGGGCCATAATTGTATAATATGTTGTTTTTGTCAGGAAGCTTTAAGACAATATGATATATAATTTCAAACAAAATCAGATGACAATTTTGATAAAATATGGTCGGAAATTAATAATATAACAAATATAGCCTTTGTATGAGGTCAATACAAGATATATCAGTCAATCTACTTCTTTCAGGTCAATATATCCTTTTATCATATACTTAGACTAAAATACCATATGATTTTTTACTGTATGATAATAGCATTAAATCAACGTAAATTCCATATTTGGATTATCAAAAACAACAAAAAAACAATTAACAAATTATTTAATAAGTGCATTTTTAAATGTTTCAAGAAAGTAACTCTTAAAAAGTTGACTTTTCCAAACAGTGGTCATTATGTTTATTTTTGTCGATTCGTCAATATTAAAATAATTTTCTTCTCTGTTTAGGCATATGATAGAAAGATTTTAGGTATCGAATGTTCTGACTAATATTAAGGTCCGACGTCCGTGAACTTTTCACTCTTTGAACTTCTATTTGAGAACCACGTAAAAGGATCAATATATGAATCTGTTATTTTCCTCTATTGTTGAAACATATGATAAAAAGATCATAACATGTCATTTTTCTTATCGCATGTATTATCAACCCTCGGTCAATATCAGCCCTCGGTCAATATCAGCCCTCGAGCCATGCGGCTCTTGGGCTGATAATATATGCGACATGAAAAATAATATGTCATAATTTGATAGTATCGACCTCATACAAAGGTTATATTTGTATAATATTGGTGTTGTGCTGTATACTATGTAAGCGTAAACATATTTTAATTTTTGTTAACATGTATCGTAGGTAAAATTGCTGACTGATATCTTGATGTTTTATATTTATACTTGATAAACTTCTCTGTTGAATTTGCATCTATTGTCTAATTTAGAAAAATCCTGAGATATAGTGTTGGAGGCTGTAATTCAAATTGTTACTTCATTTGCTTACATTTTTCATTTCGAAGCCTTTTATATCTAGCTATGTGGAATGGACTTTCCTCATTGTTGAAGGCCGAACTGTGACCTTTACTATTTAATGTATGCGTCATTTGTTCACTTATGAATAGTTGTATCGTGGCAATCATACCACATCTTCATTTTTTATATGTACTAACTTAGCATTTACTTAGAAAAGTATACCTTTCACATAAAAACACTGATAATTGTCACATGAGCTTTGGTCGCATTTGTGAAGGAACGTGTTATCAAGTAATGAGTTTGTTATATTTCTATATTTAATTTTTGGATGATATGTTCTAAAAAACAGTTTTATAAACTTGGCATTTAAATCAGAACTAAACATCGAAGAAGTGAACAATAACTTTCATTTGATTAAATTCTAGTATTTGTACTTTCCGTTCATTTAAATCAGATATTAGAACATATGAAGGAAACGTTACGTTATTTAATATCAATCAATAGTTCATCTTTAACGTTTTATATTTAAAAAAAACACATGGGAATTTTCATACTGATTTCTTTAACCGCTTCATTACAGAGTAGTTCGAGACAGAATTTAATATCAAATTAAGACTTGAACTTGAACTAAATCATGAACACAAATATATAAATAAAAAATACCAATTATCATTCCGATTCAACGGCATTTGTGTTCACGTTTGATGGAAAACCAATAATTTACACAAAGTATTGCTTCGTTAATAATCTTTTTACGACTTCAAATGAAACTTTATTACTATTATTTTGATTTCCTGACAATTTGCGTTTTGCTTTGAAAAAATCATCACAAAGATGTTGGTTTTTATTTTAGTTTCTGTCTCGACTTCTACAAAAGTCTAAGAATATAAAACATGATAACTGTCGTGTTATGCATCCTTTCGTTACAATCTTCTACAATTCGTTGTACTGAATTTAGCATAGGTGCTTGGATATCTGTCGTGTTTAATAAAAAAGTAAAATCACAAAAATAATAATCACCGAGGAAAATTCAAATTGGATAGTCCCTAATCAAAAGGCAAAATCGAAAGCTGAAACTCATCAAACGAATGGATAACAACTGTTATATTCTGAACTTGGTACAGGCATTTTATTATGTAGAAAATTGTGGATTCAACCTGGTTTTATAGCTAGCTAAACCATTTCAAAAAGTTACCCTTAGGTTTATCCTTTTACCCAGGTAACTGTTGTGTTGCTTGCCTTGTTTTTGTATTATCATCTTGACATCGTTGATATCACTTTAAAAGTTTGCCTAAATATTTGTCAAAATGCTTTGTCTAGCCTTGTACAATCATTTTGATTCCGTTGTCATCAGATAGACCTTAGGTCGCTGTTTATATGTACAATCATCTTGATTAAGTTGTTCTTAGTTATGAAAATTTCCAAGAATTTTGTCATGTTGCCTAGATATATGACTGTCAGGATGTATCGTAAATGTATATACTCCAATTGATATCGTTGTAATTGATTTAAAAAATTGCTCTGATAATTGTCTATCATTGTGTACTTGGTTATTATTATTTTGAAGTTGCTTAGATAATCGTTGGATTTTCTCTTTCAGAACTAGAACAACTTTCTTGATTTTGTTGTTTTTGGTTTGGAAAAGGTATCCGTTTTCCTGCGTATTATTTGAATAATCCTTTTGATTCTGCTGTAATAGGCAAAACATTATTCAGATTACTTTCATGTTGCGTCATATGTGGTCAGTTGTCATGAATCAATTGTTATAGATTTTTCAAATGTTGGCCGGAAACAGTGCATATTATTTCGTATTTGTTCAATCCTTTTGAGGCCATTATAATCAGTTTAAAAACAAATACCCAGGTAACTGTTATGTAGCAACATATTTCTACAATCCCAATAATGATATAGTAATTGATTTTAATCATTTAACCGGATAACTGTCATGTTGCCTCGTATTTGAACAATTCTCCTGATTTCATTATATAGCTAAGTAACTGTGATGCTGTTTCATGATTGTACCACCCTTTGAATCCACTGTAATTGGTATAAAAAAATAGTCAAGATAACTGTCATGTTGCTTCGTGATTGTACCACCCTTTGAATCCACTGTTATTGGTATAAAAATATAGTCAACATAACTGTCATGTTGCTTCTTTGATTGTACCACCATTTGAATTCACTCTAATTGGTATAAAAATATAGTCAAGATAACTGTCATGTTGCTTCGTGATTGTACCATCCTTTGAATCCACTGTAATTGGTATAAAAATAAAGTCGAGATAACTGGCATGTTGCTTCGAGATTGTACCACCCTTTGAATCCAATGTAATCGGTTTAGAAATATGTAGTCAAGATAACTGTCATGTTGTTTCTTGATTGTACCACCCTTTGAATCCACTGTAATTGGTATAAAAATATAGTCAAGATAACTCTCATGTTGCTTCGTGATTGTACCACCCTTTGAATCCACTGTTATTGGTAAAAAAATATAGTCAAGATAACTGTCATGTTGCTTCGTGATTGTACCACCCTTTGAATCTACTGTTATTGGTATAAAAATATAGTCAAGATAACTTTCATGTTGCGTCTTAATTTAACCACCCTTTGAATCCACTGTAATTGGTATAAAAATATAGTCAATATAACTGTCATGTTGCTTCTTGGTTGTAACACCCTTTGAATCCACTGTAATTGGTATTAAAATATAGTCGAGATAACTGTCATGTTGCTTCGTGATTGTACCACCCTTTGAATCCACTGTAATTGGTATAAAAATGTAGTCAAGATAACTGGCATGTTGCTTCTTGATTGTACCACCCTTTGAATCCACTGTTATTGGTATAAAAATATAGTCGAGATATCTGTCATGTTGCCTCGTGATTGTACCACCCTTTGAATCGACTGTTATTGGTATAAACATATAGTCAAGATAACTATCATGTTGCTTCGTGTTTGTACCATTCTCTTGATTTCATTGTACATGTTGTAATAGGTTAAAAAGTTAAAATCAAAATAATTGTCATGTTGCCTCGTATTATCAATCTTCTTCATTCTATTGTTATCGGTTTAGAAAGTTGCCTTGCCTTGGTAATCCAGGTGTTGCTTATCTAAATTGACTATACAATCTAGAATGCGTTGTAAACAATAAATGTAATTATCTATAAATATTTAGATATAAAGGATCCTTCTTCGGTTAGATTATTATGTTTCTTTTTACACCATAATCATACAGATGTCTGCTCTAGGGTCGGGTGGTTGTCGCTTTGACACATTCACCATTTCCTTTCTCAATTTTAGATGAGGATATTTGTTATCCAAATGACCAAAGCTGCATGTTTGCCTCTGTCTATATATAGCTAATATGAAGCTTCTGACCTTTCTTTAGTCTGCTATGATTTTTTATTTTAGTCATTTATATATTTCGGAGTTTTAAGTAGTATGACGTCCATTATCGTACACATACACATTTTTTGTTAGAGGACAGCCGAAGCACTTGGCGTGGGATGTTCTTGCTGTGTATAAGTTTAATCTTTGACTGTTTTCTACTCTATAGTTGGGTTATTTTTTTTTAACACATTTCCATTTGCCTTCTCAATTTCATAGATAATAATATTTAATGTTTCCTTTTATATATATATTTGTGATGTTTTGTACACTTTTAAGGCGTTTATATCATGTATCTATTGTTTACAGGTAAGGTATCGTAACTCGTAAGGATCAGACGTATTCTTACGAAATATCGTTCACAACAATACATACGCTTTATATTCTATTGTTATCGGTTTAGAATATAAATTGCATTTCTCGTCCTTTTTGTAAAACGACCTAAACAGTCCCAAAAGGTACCAGGATTATAATCTAGTACGCCAGACGCGCGTTTCTTCTACAAAAGACTCATCAGTGACGCTCATATCAAAATATGTATTAAGCCAAACAAAAACAAAGTTGAAAAGCATTGAGCATGTTGAGGATCCAAAATTTCTTAAAGTTGTGCCAAATACGGCTAAGGTAATATATGCCTTGGATAAGAATAGCCTTAGATTTTCGAAAAAATTACAGTTTTGTAAACAGGAAATTTATAAAAATTACCACATTTTGATATTCATGTCAACACCGAAGTGTTGACTACTTGGCTGGTGATAGCCTCAGGGACGAAGCGTCTACCAGCAGTGGCATCGACCCAGTGGTGTAAATAGTTATCAAAAGTACCAGGATTATAATTTCAGGAGTAGATTACCTTAGCCGTATTTGGCACAACTTTTTGGAATTTTTGGTCCTCAATGCTCTTCAACTTTGTATATGTTTTGGCTTTTTCACTATTTTGATCTGAGCGTCACTGATGAGTCTTATGTAGACGAAACGCGCGTCTGGCATATGAAATTATAATCCTGGTACTTTTGATAACTATTTACACCACTGGGTCGATGCCACTGCTGGTGGACGTTTCGTCCCCGGGGGTATCACCAGCCCAGTAGTCAGCACTTCGGTGTTGACATGAATATCAATTATATGGTCATTTTTATAAATTTTCTATTTACAAAACTTTGAACTTTTCGAAAAACTAAGGATTTTCTTACCCCAGGAGTAGATTACCTAAGCCGTATTTGGCACAACGTTTTGGAATTTTTGGTCCTCAATGCTCTTCAACTTTGTATATGTTTTGGCTTTTTCACTATTTTGATCTGAGCGTCACTGATGAGTCTTATGTAGACGAAACGCGCGTCTGGCGTATGAAATTATAATCCTGGTACTTTTGATAACTATTTACACCACTGGGTCGATGCCACTGCTGGTGGAAGTTTCGTCCCCGAGGGTATCACCAGCCCAGTAGTCAGCACTTCGGTGTTGACATGAATATCAATTATATGGTCATTTTTATAAATTTTCTGTTTACAAAACTTTGAACTTTTCGAAAAACTAAGGATTTTCTTACCCCAGGAGTAGATTACCCTAGCCGTATTTGGCACAACTTTTTGGAATTTTTGGTCCTCAATGCTCTTCAACTTTGTATATGTTTTGGCTTTTTCACCATTTTGATCTGAGCGTCACTGATGAGTCTTATGTAGACGAAACGCGCGTCTGGCGTATGAAATTATAATCCTGGTACTTTTGATAACTATTTCCAGAAAGTTGTGCCAAATATGGCTAAGGTTAATGAAGCTGTGATTCAATTACTGATATGCAGTATTACTTAATAATACATTGTTTGACTACTAACTACCAAAAATAATAATTACTCAAAGAATAACAGGCTATAAAATTAATGATTGTATTTCATTTTGTCAATGTTTAAAAACGAGTTTGGTATGTGTAGAAAGGTATATTATAGTTCTTTGTATACTGTATTTCTCAGGTAGTCAATGTCCGATGTAATTTATTAAATTTATATAACCAAAGCATTTAAATTTTCATTTGTTTTATCTATGATTATCAACAATGAGCGACGGACGCTTTTCTTAATGTGTTCTTTAGTAATGCGTTGATTTTTACTGAATTTTGATTTTATTTTAATATCATTTGCATAAAAGAGTCACAATCGACGTCCTTTCATATGGTAGTGATTAAAGACACTGTCCAAAAGAACATTGCCCTATTATTTTGCTTTCATCCAAAATCTGTATCATATATTCAGCAACTGTCATTGGTTATTGTCAGTCACATTTGTTTTTCACTAAATTTCAAGTCATAAAATCAGGCCGTGGATTTTTCTCATTTGATTATTTTACATTTATGTCATTTCAGTGACTTTTATAGCTTACTATGAGATATGTTTTTATCAATTTTAAAGGCCATATGGTTTAATTAATTAAATTGACGCCATGTTGACTTATTGACACTTATACAACCTCTTTTGCACTGAGTATTACAGCTTTATCTTTTCTCACGCGTGATGACTTTATACCGCGGCTTTGCAACTTGAACATTTATTTTCAATTGGCTACACAATTCTTTGTTGTATTGTATGTTGTATAATATTCCAGTTCATCTATAAAATAAGGTTGTTTATTGTCATCTCTTTTTTTACAAAATCGAAAGTCCGTCACCTTAGGTCTAAATCAGAAGAATATGAACCGTTACAAAAAGTGACAGGGCCAGGTGAAGATCGCCTCCCAGTGTCAAACGTTCTCGTTGCGTAGAGGACCCATTGGTGATATTTTTCTGACATTTTCGTTATACTGACTATTTATCTTCTAAATACGGCTGTGTTAACAATGAATATAAACTCACATATTGGAAGACTCCAAAACAGTTGATTCGTTTTTGTCATTGACCTAATTAATTGTATATTTATAATCTAAAAATGATTGGTTTAACATTGAATTTAAAGACATAAATTGTATGACGTCAATCATCAGCGAATACAATACTTTGAATATGAGTATCGATTTGTCATCATTCAATACTTTAACAGTTTATATAAATATAGGCATCAAGCTTCATCAAATCAGTGTAAGGTGTGATATGCTAGCAAATTAATATTTCGCTATCAATTGCTTTGGGTAATTATTTTTTACAATGTTCATTTACTTTCGAATGATGTGTATTAGGAGTTTTTCGTTATTCTAAGGCACATCTGATTTACCTTATGAACTGTTCTGCAGTCACGATGATTTTTGACAATCTCAATCAAATAATATCGAATATAAGTGTGGCACCGAAACAAATTGTAAATAATTCTATAGTCATTGTGACTAATCAGAACATTCAGCAATTAAGCTACGGCGGACATTTGGCAATTGGTATTATATTGACTTTATCAAGCAGCATTGGTATACTGGTAAACGGATCAGTCATTTTAACTTTTATAAGAAATGTTACATTAAGAACTCAAACAAATTGGCTTATATTGAGCTTAGTTATATCAGACTTCTGTATGTCTTTCTTGGGTACACCAATGGTAGCCGTTTCAAGTTTCTACCAAAAATGGGTCTTTGGTACTTCCGGTTGTGCGTACTACGCGTGCCTCATGAGTTTTATGGGATACATGTCAATTGTTTTATTGACCGCTATTTCAATATCGAGGTATGTTGTGACAGTTCGGAGAGAATGGACTCACTGTCTAACGTATAATGTTGTAATTTGTACTATAGCTATCGGAGTTTTGTATTCATTGTTTTGGTCTTTATTGCCACTGGTAGGATGGAGCTCATACGGACACGAGGCTGCAAATACATCGTGCTCAGTACAATGGAACAAAAAAGACCCGCTTCATTATTCATACAGTGTGGCAATCATGATCTTCAATTTGGCTATACCATTTGGTATTATAATCTTTTGTTATACGGCAATAATAACAAAGGTAAGTTTATCACTTAATTCTATCTTACCGACTTTCTGTCTTCCTGTCTTTCTTTCATTCTTTCTTTGTATTTTTTTCCCACCTTCATCAACCGCGTATAATTTCTGCGTGGTTAGCAGTATACAAAACATGTTTAGAAACATCAAAAATTTACGATATTGTATCGAATCCTATTAATATGACATAAAACAACCAATTGCAACTCAAATCACAAAAAAAATGAAACATTTTAAGAGCAAAGTCTCATTTCTTATGCCCCACCTAATGACATTATGGTTTTTGGTCTGTACGTCCGTTCTGTCGTCCGTTCGTTCATCTGTCTGGCTCTAGGTTGAGGTTTTAAGTCAAAGTAGTTTCGAGGTCCAATCAACTTGAAATCAGTACACATGGTCCCTAGTATATGATCTTTCTTTATATTATGCAAGATTAGTCCACTGAACATAGAAAATGATAGTGCGAGTGGGGCAGCCGTGTACTATGGAGTATTTCTTCACAATCGTTAAATATTTTATGCTGTGGTCTTAACGTGTGTGTGTCTGTTCTCTATCTAGCAACAGGCTATGAGCCACGACTGTTGAAATGTTTAATTTAAAGGAGGATAACACTTTCAGGCAATTTTGTTCGCAAATTTTAGTAATGAAGTAAAATACGGCGAAAAGACGATATAATGTTGTCATTCAGACTTAAATAGTTCTATAGAATATATTACGGCAGATTAAAATATAAACACAAATCTGGTTTTGTAGGTAGGCAAGAAAGGTTGATGTTTAAATGTATTCTATAATTATCAAATTCCCTGTGGTTTTAATTTGAATAAGGACTTCGAATGTCCTGAATATGACCGAGGTGACGATGGAGTAAATGAGAATTACATCATGAGTGTGTGTGTTCTTTAAAAGTAATTTACAAAGTCAAGTAAACATAATTTCATGAGTTAAGTATGGCGTCCTTTTTCACTGTACTGGCATAAATATTTGTTAAGGGGCCAGCTGAAAACGGCCTCCGGGTGCAGGAGTTTCTCGCTACGATGCAGACATATTGGTGACCTTATGCTGTTGTCTGTTCTATGGTTGGATTGTTGTCTCTTTGACACATTCCCTATTAGCATTCTCAATTTTATAAATACAAAGGTAGATCTGAAAGTAGCAAACAAAATGGTTTAAGTATCAAAAGAAGCATCTCCTTCTTGTTCTTTGACATTCATTTGTAATAGCAGCTGTTTTAATTCTCTTTATTGATAATACAAGATATGTCTGAAATTTCATGTAATTTTATGTTCCAATCGGCTCTCTGTTAACATTTATCATTCAAATACACTTGTTTTCTTTAATCTGACATCATACTTAAAACATTTGAAAGGGACAATCAGGTAAACATGTTTAATGGTAAAATAACCAAGAAATTAGTAAATTTCCTCTTTTTCGTTAAAACATGGTTTAACACAATCATCAAAAATGGTTTAACACAATCATCAACGTCTGACAATGATATCTTTAACCGTTTTTTATTTGTATCATTAGACACAAACTATTCGTCTGTTTTGTGGGTTCTACGCCGGAAAGTACCTAATATAATGGCAAAATCAAAAGCACAAACACATCAAACCAATAGACAACAACTGCCATATTCTTGATTTGGCAAAGGCCTTTTGTTATGCAGATAATGGTGGATTGAACCTCGTTTTATAGGGCTTAACCTTTCACGATGCGTGAATAAAACAAACAGACATAAAAAGTAAAAATGTAAAAAATTTGGTACAGCAGTCAATACCGTGTCACAATCTTAATCACAACAAAAGCAAACAAATATTAAAGAAAGAAGCATAGACAAAATACTAATTAAGCTTATTAAAAAGGAAGGGTCTGTACCAATTCAAATCACTTCAACAATTTACTAGTTCAGACAAACTAAAAAGATAAAAGGAACCATGCATACATATGGTATTTTTTTCAGGACAACATAATATTATGCTCCATGTTGTTTAAATCTGAAAAGATGACTGCATACCATGAAGAATCCCCACGAAACTCTATTTTCGTCTAGGCATATGTCTTTTGAAATAAGAGTCAGAGAAAAGGTAAAGAGAAAACAGCCTGGAAAATTGAATAAAATTTGAAAGAAAAACAAAAATATTGTAAAAGGCTTATTTAAATTATTATCTTTTCTGGGATTGTAATACATAGTTCATGTAATCAATACATAATTTTATCATATATCCTAACAACTTTAATCAAGCAATTGTCCATAACAGCTGCTAATCGAGACAGCGAATTCATTAAGACTAACACAAAGCGCGCGAATAGTAAAAATTAATCAAAAACTGTAATTAGAACAGTAGGTGACATATACATGAAAGGAGACAGTAAGGTATATACCAATTAGGCAGCTGGTTAACATAAAAAAAAGTAAATCAGAAGTCAGAAGGGTTTAGATAAGGTTTTTAGAATAGACAATAATGAGTTAAAAGTGTACAAGAACAGAAGAACAGCAAACGATGAAAGAATAAAGAATTTTAGATAAACAAGATATTGAATACTAGTAGACTATTTTAAGGTGTAATAAATCAATGAATAGATAACAATGCCCTAAATATATCTTATATATGAATATTACAGACGAATGATCTAAGATGAATAATGCATAACAAAGAAACCCTTACAGAGCCTAATATATAGAGCCAGCAATGGAGTCTTTAACTTTATCAGGAGTATAACTCTTAATCGCCCAGTGTGTTTAAAAGTGTAGAATAAAATCGTCCTTTCAATAAACAATTTTGTAGTTGATCTTTTGCTGTTTATTATAAAGGGTCTAAAACGTCATGACTTCCAAAAATGTACTATTGTTTAATTGGGTTTTTTGTCTCAGTTATTTTAGTTAGGTTTACAACGTATACATGAAGAACACATTGCATCAGATAAACAATAAGTAATCATAATATATTATATTTACGTTTTTTTTGTAACGGATTCAAATTGGTGAAAAAAGAGGAAGACTATATTTCCAACTTATATCTGAAAGCAAAGATCTTTGAAGAAAAAAAACCCAATACAGTGAAACCAGTTTGAACCAAACCTCTTTGGGACTTTTATTTTGTTCGGTTATGGCGATGTTCGATTCGGTTTTAGCAGGTTCACACCGCACATGATTTGATATAACTGTGCTTAAGAACATGTTTGGTTTATAGAGGTTTTCGGTTTATACAGGAGTAGGTAAGTCAGGTTTCACTGTAATATCATTTTTTTCGTCCATCTATGCCAGGTGATGTATGCCCAAAAATAATACATATCTCAATACACCATGTCTTTAATGACTGAGTTCAGGTCAAGTTTTCATATGCAGGATTCATTCAACTTCAATCTTAATAAAAATGTGTTTTCCCATAAGACGAACATTTTAGCAGATAATACTTTCATTCAAACAATACGTTAATGTTTGTAAACTGTTAGTTCTATTACTAGTAGGAACATACAGGAATTTGTTACAATAACTGTTTCTATCGAATCAATTGGAATAAATCGTTTGCATCATAACAGCGTGCTTGTGCACCAATCTTATTTTTATCAATGCTAAATTAGCGCCATCAATTTTAAGTATTGCTCGCGCCCAAAGTATGCGAATCTCCTATTTTTCCCATAATGAAAAATGGATTCCTCCTTTTTGGTTAGAATTTATCAACAAAAAGTAACATTGATAACAGTCAGACATTCAAATTGTATTAAAGGCTGAAACGTGTTACTATACCACATACATAAAAGTCTCTACGGCTTTATAATTCTGTCATTTCTCAATAGGAAATTGTTTTCGAGTTATAAAATGTATGCTTCATACGGCTGTTCCGTTAGCAACACACAGGGTAATAAACGTACTTGCTTTACAATTAATTTCACATTGTAAATTCAAACAACAACAAGAGCAAACATACATGTAGATGGATGAGATGATTAAACGAAAGCATTGAAGAGATTGCTAAATTTTTCATGTGTGACCACTATTAATCAGCTTCGCGGTTGATAGGGTATCGCCTGATTGAGATTTGGGATCACATTGTCGTCATTACCATCAATGAATATCAAATAAGAAAAAATCTTGACCATTTCTATCACCTGGTAAATCGTAAAACAAATCTGTAATGAACCACAGATCCATAAGGCCCTCATATGACAAAATATTTGATAAACGGCAAAAACGGTAGTAAATTTTTTTTGTTATCAGTGGTGTTTATATAAGTACTACTTTTCATCATCTGCTTTCGAAGTAATCATCAAGCACAGCCTATCGTCAATCCTAGCGTTTGGTAAAACATTCGATGATGATGATGATGATGATGATGATGATGATGATGATGAGGAGGAGGAGGACGAGGAGGAGGAGGAGGAGGAGGAGGATATCCACTTTTTTCTAACATTGACTGTATCGTGAAAATTGGACCCTCACGAATACAAAATGATTTTCTTATGTTACAGTAGTAATGACAAAAAAATAAATGCAGCTTGTAGAATCGTGATTTTATTTTTTATTTAGATAAATATGAAACATGTTCCGTTTTTGTTTAACATTGAATGAATTGTGATAATTTAAATCTCAAATGAACCATTAACCGTGTGAAATAACGAAATTAAAAGGATGTATTCCATATTAATATAGAAGAGACAGCAACACGTACTTTTAAAGTAATAACACATGTTTAATCAACATGCTGTAGAATAATACAATCCGATACTTTTTGCAAAATATTCAGCAAAGTTAAAGGCAACAGCGTTCAAAAGTAGTAAATATATGAGATATGAATGAGATATTCTACATGTTTTATACCAGTCATAAAATTCTTCTTTTTAGACTCATCAGCGACACTTGAATCAAATCAGTTGGAAAATAATAAATTATGATTATTTGATGGTATTATGTCATCATCATTTGTCCTATTAATTCTTATCACATTGTTATTTTTCCGATGTCTTCTGTGCAATCTCTACCTTTTAAAATAATTGGAACCATGGCTATCATAAAGCTTCTCATTGTTACTGATTATGTTGCAACAATTCGCCGTTTCAGAATCTAATGCATCCTGGGTAATATTTTTAAAAGTGTACACCGAAACGTTGTGATTGATTTTTACGGTCATCAACAATGGAAATTCAACCAATGACGTGACGTTATCTTCATTTTGGGATACGAACAATGAAACTACCCATGATTCTTTATATTCTGAAACGGCCAATTGCTTTTACCTTTTGGTGTTTTATCGTTGAGGCTTCTGATGAAGGCAGATTTAGAAAAAGATTCCGACACAAATTCATGAAGTGTTTTTCTTTCTTCACTTCAATGTGAAGGCATGCTTTACCAAAAGTATATTAAGAAATAATCTATCAATTTAGATAAATGTATGTTTTTATCAATGACTCCTTGTTGATTGATTAGATTGATCTTGAATGTAGTACTAAAATATTTGATAATTTCAAGATATTAGAAAATGTGTTAGGATGATGATGAGAATTTTGTGTAGATTGTTTGGAAATAGATTTTTCCACAATTAACTGTATCATGATCATTTGCCCTTCAAATGAACCATTAAACTTAAGACGTCACGAACACAAACAGAGTTGCTTACGTGGAAATGACCATAACATAATTTTAGCTTGTAGAACCCTAAGGCAAAGATTATAATTACGTGCACGTTATTTCACATTTTGTTTAGTTCGTTATAAAATCAGATCTTTCGGCTTTTTCCAACATTGACTCTATCGTAATCATTCAATTATCAAATAAGCCATTAACCTTGAGAAATAACGAAAATAAAAAGATTTATTCCGTGTTAATGTATAAAAGACAGCAACACGTATTTTTCATGTTTTTAAAGTAATAATATATGTTTTACCAACATTCTGCAGAATACTACGACCCTGTACGTTTTGCAATATGCTCAGCAGAGTTAAAAAAGATTATGCTTTTGTATATTTAAGGCAACAGTAGTATACCGATTTTCAAAAGTCATATATCGTATGAGAGATTGTATACCAGGCATACATTTTTTCTCTCTAAAACTTATCAGCGACACTTGAAACAAATCAGTTGGAAGGCCACATACAAACGTCTACCAGACAATATAGCTTTTTAAATCAGCAAGGTATTAACCATCCTGAAGCAATTAAAAATAATGTTAAACATGAAAATAAATGATACAATTGTGCTAGAAAATAGGCAGAAAATTGTTCTCTTAAAACTTGATATTCACTAAATAATCACAATATTTTTTTATCAAGGCTTATGGTTTTGTTTGTCAGACATGTAGTTATTCCCTGTGAGACTTATCAGCGACACATGAATCAAATCATTATAAGGCCAATTCTAAACGTCTACCACATTCAATCAGCATGGCATTTACCATCTTGAAGCAATTTAAAAATGTTGTTGCATGAAAATAAATGACATGATTGTGTTAGATAAATAATCAAAAATTAGTCTTCTAAAACTTGAAATACACTAAAAAAACACTATGATTCTATATAGTTTACAATCGAATACACGACTTTTATAAATGACCTTAGTTTCAAATTTCCTTTAAGAGTATAATTCACATCCACTTTGTTGTTGATTTGACTCCAAATTATATGATTGACTTTTTATGAAATGTTCCCAAAACAAAAGAAATGATAGATATAGGAAAATGTGTCATGAGTGCCATCTTTCCATTCGGGTCTTAATTTGAAAAAGTAAACCATACGCATTATCATGATTATAGGCCAATGTATGGTCTTCAAAACGGAGTCTTTGCTCAAACCGCAAGTTTTAAAGGGCCTCAAAATTGACTAGTGTACAACCATTCAAAGGGGGAAATCCAACCTTCTTACCTATAAAGAAAATGATAAACGAGAAACACTTATGAACCACATCAACAAACGAAAACAACTGAACATCAGAGTTCTGACGTAGGACAGGAGCAAACAAATGCAGCGGGTTTAAACGTTTAACAGGCACATGTACCAATCGCGCCGCCCTTATCTGAACCATTATCATAACATCGCAACATAGAACAACACACTATGAAGTATCAATTAAAATGACTTTACTCAATCAAAAGTCACATTAACACTAGTAACATTATAATATATCGTTTATTTATATAGATTAGACTGTTGGTTTTACCGTTTGAATGGTTCTACACTAGTAATTTTGGGGCCCTTGATGGCTTGTTGTTCGATGTGAGCCAATGCTGCGTGTTGAAGGCCGTTGATTGACCTATAATGATTTACTTTTATACTTTTTTTTTTGGATGGAGAGTTGTCTTATTGGCCCTTATACCACATTTTCCTATATCTATTGATAGGTATCCATGAAACGTCAATCAGAATTGATTCATTCATAGTTGTTTGTGTACCGTGTTGAACATTGTTAAAACTAACATCAATGTCGGTATCAGGTGCATATAAATTTAATGCTACGACGTGTTTATAACATTAATGGGAATGTTCTGTTATTGTGTCATCATTATTTTTCCTATTAATTATAATTACACCCTTGTATTTCCGATGTGTTTAAGGCAACCTTAACCTTTTTAGAAAAAATCATGTCAATATTATTCATAAATATTCTCATTATAACTGATGATATGGCATAATTTGCTTTCATGTTTTTGGTGTTTTTAGTGAAAATGATTCTGATGAAGACAAATTGGGAAAACCGACTCCGACACACGAAATATATTAAGTGTTATTTTCAGTTTATAGTGAAGGCATACTCCAACAAAGGTATTTGGGGAAAGAAATCAACTCAATTATGAAAGTTGTTACTGACTTTTAACTCGGTTATTTGCATGATCTTGAATGTATTGCTGAAATATTTCATAGCTTCATGTTTTGTGTATAACACCAATTGATCAGTCAACTTATTGTCCTAATATCACATAGAAAGATCAAGGCCAATACCGACGGCTTATAGAACATCATTATCGTTTGTCACTCGAATCTACTTTATTAACGCTACAACTTTTTGTCATGTATCTGCGTATGGCCATGAGGTGTTCGTTGTTTAAATTACAGCTATTTATTTTCAAAAATTGAAGAAAATTAAACAAAAAACAAATTGACACTTCCATTATAATGAAATAAAGTAAATTCTTCAACCTTGAGATATTCATTCGACAAAAAGCATACTCTGACGAAATTCACAATTTCACAATTAAGCCTGACATTTAGTGCAGTGTTGAAAGAGTTCAAGAATTAAGATACATATATAACATAAGACACTGCGTAGAGACAATTCATACATTGGAGTAGATGTATGACATAAGGAAGTCCCTGACGGAATTTTATATACCACAATTTAATTTGATCTTCAATAGTGTATTGAACTACGCCGACTGTAAAATACATGTACGACACAAGACAGCTACTGACCAGATTCCGTAATCCACAATTTAGCTTGAACTTCAATGTGCCGAATTATTTAAAACATTTAGATAAACGTATTTTATAAGACCGCCACTGACCGGTTTCCGTAATCCTTAATTTATCTTGAACTTCAATGCAATGCCGAAATATTTAAAACATTTAGATACATGTTTAATTTAAGACATTTACCGAATTGATTCCCGAATCTACAATTTGGTTTAACCTTGAATGTAGCCTGAAATATTTGAGACACATGTACCACATGGAAAAGTACCTGACGAGATTCCTTATCTTACAATTAAACTTGACCTGTAATGTAGTGGTGAAATATTTTAAACATAGAGATGCATGTACGACACCCGATAGTTCTTAACGAGATTCATAATCCCACAATTTAGCTGTACCTTGAATGTAGTGCTGAAATATATAAGACATTGCAATACATAACATTACAAGATTACCTGACAGGATTCCTCAATCCACAATTAAGCTTGACCTTAAAAACAGTACTGAAATATATATTGAGACATTGCGATGCATGTTAGACAAACACGTCTACTTTTTGTTTAGATTGTTATGCTACCAGATCTTTGCGTTTTTTTCCCAACATTTAATGCATGCATCGTGAGCATGAAATCAGATCTTCCTCTCCTAAAAAGATTTTCGTACGTGGAAATGACAATTAAATAGATGCAGCTTGTAGAAACCTAAGGCAAAATGATCTTAACATGCTTGAGCTTATCATGTTTTTGCTTTTGGTAAAGATTGTTATAAAACCAGATCGTTCCTTTTTATTCAACATTGATTGGATCGTAAGCATTTGATTTTCAATTTTATTCTCAAATGAACCATTAAGAAATGTGTATTTATAAAAGACAGCCACACGTATTGTTAAATTAATAAATCACTTTTTATCAGAAGTATTCAACGATACACATGATACAGCTTGTTTTCAATTAAGTGTTAATATATTCCAGACATTGCGATTCATATAAGACACACGACCTTGAATGAAGTGCTGAAATAAATTTCAGATTCAAATTATTTGTACAAGACCAACTTATCAGTCAAATTATACTTTTCAACTACATGGCTAATTAAACATGTTTGATTCCCTCGACACTGAAGTGTCTTTTGTAAACTAAAAACGAGTCTTGCATACCAAATCTTAGTTGTAGTTTCTATGATGATTAGATATAGGAAGATGTGGTGTGAGTGCCAATGAGACAACTCTCCATCCAAATAACAATTTAAAAATTAAACCATTATAGGTTAAAGTACGGCCTTCAACACGGAGCCTTGGCTCACACCGAACAACAAGCTATAAAGGGCCCCAAAATTACTAGTGTAAAACCATTCAAACGGGAAAACCAACGGTCTAATCTATATAAACAAAACGAGAAACGAGAAACACGTATATAGTACATAAACAAACGACAACTACTGTACATCAGATTCCTGACTTAGGACAGGTGCAAATATTTGCAGCGGGATTAAACGTTTTAATGGGCCCAAACCTTCTCCCTTTTTCTGAAACAATAGCATAACATCACAACATATAAAAACATACGATAAAATATCAATTAGCAGACTTAACTCAATCAAAAAACGTATGATTACACAAAGAACGAATAAATTTGATCTGCGATATCTGAATACAAATGCACAGTTAATTAAATATTAGAGACAAACAGTCATGACCAAAAGGCTATCAAACAAATTCAAACACACTGAGAAATATTTAACCAATCAATGTTCACTTTAGAAAAAAAACGGTTTTTTATAATCTTGAAGTTTATACAAATGTTGTAAGAATAAGTGAAAAATTGAAGATATTACAAATAATCAAAGCTGGTATACAGCCAAGATCCATATAATTAAAAATGACAAAAAAGCATTATAAACAGTATCAACAGGTCGAATTAACAAGAAAATACGATTTGAGAGTACTCGCAGTTACTGACAGCTAGTTAAAAGCCAAAACCAATTAATAGTAAAAAATCATGCATCAGAGACTAAAATCGACTAAAACACATCACAGGGATTTAGTATTTTAACGTCATTAATAGTCAAAGAAGACATGACTTGTGACATGATGAGTTTGTGAGTTTATTGGCCTAAATTTTTCGAGAAAACCAAGGACAAGGTAGCAGCTGCTTTGAAAACAGCATATTCTTCTTTTAATCATCAAGTTGTAAAGTTGTCAATAATTGAAGTTTCTTTTTTTTTAATTTCATGATGAATAGCTTAAAATATATCAAATGCGATAAGTATCATGAAATAATTAATTAAGAAATTGTTTTGATGTTTGAGAAGAAATAAAAAATATGGAAATTGATTAAACATTAAGTTTATAAATGTATAAGACGATGTGGTTTATGAGTGCCAATTTGACCACTTTCCATCAAAATCACAATTTTTTAAAAGTTATCCATTATAGAGCCAAGGCTGATCAAAGACATAACATAGAAAGACACACTATAGAACACACTTGTAATGACTTAACTTAATCGAAAGACACATTAAGACAAGTGGAGATGCCTATTTACTTCTATATCTCAGTTTTGATGGTTGATTCTAAAAAGCTTATAAAAGCTTTTCCCGAAAGCAAAATAATGCGTCATACATGTAGAAGTCAAACAATTATCTGTAAATCATGTACGAAATAGGCCTCCCTACTTGGCCTAGCTTCCACTACGCGTAAATCCGGTTAAATCAACGGGGACAATGTAACCAAATTTAACATAGTAATGAGCAAAGTCCAAGTCACTAGAAATTTGACCTGAATTCTTCTTAAAAATTGTTCTACTATGATTCGATAAGCTCTCTCAGACTTACATTAGTTATCAAATCATTATTGTGTATTAGAATAATATAGGTTCAGGTGAAAGTTATCATGCTTCCTTTTAAAAAAATATGAAAGCAAGAAAGGATTTGTATGAGACCAAATGTTTTTCATTAGTTGGAAAATTGTGTTGTTCTTTGCAATATGATAGCTACATTAATTAAGATCTTGTAAAGAGATTAAGTGTCTATTGTACAAATTAAGAGGCTGTTCTTAGCTGTTTGCTCTGAGGGTCTGATTTAGGTGTTCTTTTTTTTATTTGTTAGGGCATTTTTTGTATCTTTGATATAACGTTAATTCTGTAAAATTACCGTGAAAACAATTTGACTATTAAATTGTTTTTTGTTATACGATCTTTATTTTGAGCTGGTGATTTTGCAATTTGCTAAGTGACTTTCCGTTTTGATTTTCCTTGTAGTTCAATAATTTTGTTGTATATCTATATATCTGTATGGCAAAACTACTCCAGTAAGATTCATTAGAATAACATATTAAATTCTAATGCAATTATTTTGTAACAATTGTTCTGATTGGATGACAGCAAGCGTAAAATTCTCTATCTCCTTGTCTGTAACTAGGGAAGCCGACATTTTGAATTTCGGAATATTTCCGCGTCGCCATGTAAACTAAATTTGCGACAGTAAAACTACCGATGGACGTCCTTAAAGCTTCAAATACAATACAGTTATCTCTTAATTCACATATAAATAACTTCACAAAATGAACAATTTCATAATACACCAATGTAAAATAACGGTTTTACCTAGAATCACAAACCTCTCTGACATGGGTCTTTTACCTCCTGTTCTTGAGACTGATAATAAATAAACAAATATGAGTAGAAAGGCTAAGAATAAGTACACATGTAATAAATAAAAATGAATCAAGATATATAAACCATGTCATGTTTATAATATATTTGCTTTATTTTTGGGATCCTTCATAGCTTGCTGAGCCAATGCACCATGCTAAAGGTCGTACTTTGACCTATAATGGTTCACTTTTACAAATTGTGACTCGAATAGAGAGTTGTATTATTGACACCTATTCCTACAGTTTCTTTTATTTTTAAAGACTTTTAGGAACTGTCATTTGTAAATATGTCGTAAGCACACTGCTTGAGATTACATTTGAACTGCAATACGTACGACTATTGTTCAACATGTCACTATCAGATAAATTTATATTTAAACACAAGACAAAGTCATTACGAAACTACATATAAGTAGAACTAAAAGTCAGTTAAAAATGTGCCCCACAGCGTTACTTGTTAAATAATCTGTAAAGATTCGATAAGTTCTCCCAGACTTATATTTTTATCAATATAGTACTGTGTACAGGAATTAGACAAATTCTGGTAAAAAAAACATACGCTCTACATTAAATAAAAATAAAAATATTTTGTATCAAACCAAATATAGATCATAAGTAAGAAAGTTGCAGAGTTATTTCAGATCTCATTGGCAGATTTTAATTAGATAAGGTCACATCTAGTTAGTTGATTGTTTGATTATTGTACAGGTATGACATATTGTTGACGGCTGTTTTTCATGTGTCCCAATTTTATTTTATATTTGAGTGTGAATTTACATTATTATAAGACGTGGCACGGTACCTTTCTATCCCAAATTCATGTACTAGTATTTTGGTGTTGATGTTATATTTGTTATTCTCATCGTATGTTGTCTAATGATTAGTCTGTTTCTGTGTGTGTTACATTTTAATGTTGTGTCGTTGTTCTCCTCTAATAATGTGATAATGTCTGTTCTGTAACGATATCACTAGCTGGAACCGTTATTAAAGGTAGCAGGATTATAATTGTGTACGCCAGACGCGCGTTTCGTCTCCATAAGACTCATTAGTGATGCTCATATCAAACTATTTTTTAAGCCAGACAAGTAAAAAGTTGAAGAGTATTGAGGACTCTAAATTCCAAAAAGTTTGCCAAATACGGAGTCATGGTTTATCAATATTTGAATGCCAATTCATTCTTTGCTACAGTAATTGACACAAATTATCTGCGGTAAAACACTTCTTAGAAATACAACTTACAAACAATACAACAATTGTACAAAGTAGCAACAACTAGTTTTAAATCAAAACTTTTGATAAAAAAGAAATGAATGCGACACACTTTTGAGTTATGACTAATGCGGTGTTCACACATTGCCGAATATTGCTCCCGTTTGAGATCAGACAGCGATACGACACGAAAAGTAAAAAAGTCGGATTACTATGATCCTCAATTATATGGAATGTCCTATCATTGTCTGAACGCAGTCGTTTAAGTTCGTAACAGATTCCTACGGGTTGGAAAGGGTCCCAATAGTTCGGCGAAGCACCCCGACGGTTAGGTGCGTCCCGTAACATTCGGGGAAACTCAGTCGATTCTGTCTAGTAAATAATATCTAGATTAACAATAGAATATATATAAAAATATTTGGATCAGTATCATTGTTTCATATTCCAACATTAGAACCGAAATGAAGGATGTGCAAATTATCTCAAACCGTTATTTTCAGTATTTGACCACAATTGTATTACAAACTGACCCATTCATAAACATATATAACTAGATATTAGAAAAAAATATAGGATATAATTGAATGGTGATAGACAGATTAATAATGACAAACTATGACAGATAAATTTATTAACTATATAGCTTTTCAATGCAATTGAAGCAGCAGTTCTGTGTTGACACGAATTATCATTGATATTGGCATATTTATGTATCAACTGTTCAAAATTTAGAAATGTTTGAAATATCGCGGTTTCTATCTTAAACATAGATTACGGTAGCTGTATGTGGACCTTTTTCTCTCCGAATTTCGGATCTTTAATGCTATTTTTCTTCGTTCCTTATTTATATTTCTTTTTTTTCTATTTTTTAAATGCAAAAGTCCACGTTAGCCTTTTTATAGAATAACTGGGAACTTTGATGAGTATTTAAAATGAACCCTGGATAAAGATATTTGTGCATGTAGTGTTTGACATACAGAAATGTTTGAGATGCTAAATGAAGTATGACGAAAATCCTATCGTATATCATTCATTATTATTTGGTTCGTTTAATTTTATATGAAGTAAATGTAGCCACATGTTAATGACCAGATCAGTAGACATTTCCATTTATCTTTTTAAATGGCAGATATTATACACAGTTACTTTTGCATGGGTACCTTTTCTGTACTAAAACAATGCAGTACTGGTTTACTTATAATATTTAGTCCTATTTCTTTACTTGAAAACTATTGTTATATTTAGGAACTTGTATTTTACAGTACTTGATTTGTACTAAATGTTTTGGTACAGAAATAATACAATATTCCATGTTTGAAAATCATAACTTTAAGAGATTTGAAATAGAAAAATTTTCTAAACGCTGAAAATGTAACGGTAGTAACCAAAAATCAGTAGTACCTAAATTTCAAGTACAAATTAAGTACTGTAAAATACAGGTACCTAAATATTACAATAATTTTAGAGTAACAAAATAGTACTGAATATTAAAGTAGATTTCCAGTACTACAAATTTTTAGTACAGAAATAGTAAGTATGCAAAAGTAGCTGTGTAGACTTGTAGATAACTGTTATTTACACCATGACACAATTTAATCAAAGTACAAACAAAGTAACATCACAAAAATACTGAACTCCAAATTAAATTCAAAACAGAATCAAATGCCAAAATCAAACCTCAAACACATTAAACGAATGGATAACAACTGTCATATTCCAT
Organism: Mytilus trossulus; assembly: GCF_036588685.1. Taxonomy (NCBI): domain Eukaryota; kingdom Metazoa; phylum Mollusca; class Bivalvia; order Mytilida; family Mytilidae; genus Mytilus; species Mytilus trossulus. The sequence goes on along the minus strand of NC_086385.1, from coordinate 35,285,075 downwards.
ACTTGGTAACTGCATTTTCTTATTGAACCTGGTTTCAAAACTAGCTAAACCTCTCACTCGTATGACAAACAACAATAAACAAACTATTGCATAGAAACGACAAGATTGCGCAATGAGAACTTTAAACAACAACTGGGGGTGATATCAGGAAAGGTAAACGTATCAATCTCTAATAATGTGTTATATGTAAAAAAAAAAAAAAGAAAAAAAGACGTGGTATGATTGCCCATGAGACAACTCTCAACGAGAGACCAAAATGACACAGAAAGTACCAACTATGGATCACCGCACGGCATTTAACAATCAGCAAAGCCCATACCACATAGTCAGCTATAAAAAGTCCCGAATGACGATATAAAACAATTCAAACGAGAGTACTAACGGCCTTATTGATGTATAAAAAAATTAACAAATATATGTAACTCAAACACAAACGACAAACAATGAACTACAGGCTCCTGACATGTAGCAGGAACATACATACAGAGTGTGCCGAGTTTAAACATGTTAGCGGATTTCAAACCCTCCCTTGGACAATGGTATAACAGCATAAGAACGAACTATAAAATCAGTTAAAAAAAGCTCAACTCATCAGATGTTCCCTTGTTCTGCCTTCAGATACGACTTCCTGCATAAAATTCCTCAGTTCTATAAACTCTAATAATATATTGTCTTTTTTTCTCTATTCACCTAGATACGCCATGACGCCTTACAACGACGTTATCGACTAACAAGGCAATGCTGGAATAGAAGATCACATATGGAAAAAACGATAACTTTTACAATCATATTAATGATCGGTGAGTTAGATTCGAATTTAAGTGGTTGCATGTATTATCTCAGTTTCCTCTCAATGTTTAAATGGTCGGTAAGAATGATTTATTGTTTTTTAAAAGTGGTTGCATGTATTTTGTCTGTTTCCCTTCAATGTTTAAATGGGAGTTAAGACGGATTTAAATTTCTGTGTTTGCATGCATTATTTGTTTCTCACAATTGCTTAAATTGTCGGTCATTTAGATTCTTGTTTTTTGTTGTTATCGGTATGATATCGGTCCTCGCAAATGCGTTAAAAGTTAGATATTCCGTTTTAAATTAATGTGGTTGCATGCATTACTTCTTCTCTCGCAATTGCTTAAATGGTCAGTAAGTCAGATTTAAATTGTACTGGTTGCGTGCATAATGTCTGCTTTCACAATCGTGGCAATTGTGTTAGACGCCGATCGTTATTAGCTAGGATTGTCAGCTGTCGTGTTTCTATACTAAGTGGGTCTGTCTGGATACTCCCCACACCTTTAATTAGATATGAAGAAATATATATTAAAGCTTAAAGTTGCATTTAAAACCAAATATCACTCAATAAGAAACTCCTCAATACGAATGTTTGAAATATCTATTAAACATATTGACTTTTTATGTTTAGTTTTTTAACTATATTAAGTTTACTAATTGTAAAGGACCACATTCAATTTTTATATAAATAAGGCCGTTAGTTTTCTCGTTTAAATTGTTTTACATTCATTTTGTCTTACCCGGGCCTTTTATAGCTGACTATGCAGTATGGGCTTTGCTAATTTTTGAAGGCCGTACGGTGACCTATAGTTGTTATAGTCTGTATCATTTTGGTCTTTGTGGACAGTTGTCTCATTGGCAATCATACCACATCGTCTTGTTTATACAACACGTTTCTAAATTAGTTCGTCAGAAACGATCAAACCGAAACCTTTGAATGCCAGGAATGTAGGACAAATTACCCTGAAAGGTTGAGAGCTAACTCGCAAAATTTAAATAATATTGAGTGTTATCGACATACTTTTGGAATTTTGGAATTCCAAAAAAAATTCGTCAGCGATTTAGGTTAATGTTAAAATTGTCTTTTCTCATTCCTGATTTGAAGGTTCTTATAACTAACTTCTCCAAACAAAAATAACTGTCATGGGTCAGTTCGTTTTTAGACGATATAGTTATATACAGGCACAACAAAATGTTTCTTGTTTTATTATGATAGTATGACTTTTTTTGTCTATGTACAAATGATATATCTGAGAATTGACTTTTAAACCTTTGGGAACTAGTATTCTTGGTGAAGGAATATTTTAGTATCATTGGTCATATATTTTTCTAAGTCTTATAATGACAAGTGTCTAAGACATTTCCTTTTTTTTTAATTACCGCTCAAACACGTGACTCTGATTAAGTATATCCTTAGGCAATGCAGTTTAGATGTATTATCTCTTTTTTCCTCTTTTCATTCAGTTTTGATTGTATATTTAAGTCAACGAAACTAATCGTTTATTATGTATGATTGATTGCTAAACGTCCTCAAACATGACCAGCTAACCATATAAAAACACATGCGATTATGTCGGTACAATGTTTCTGCAGTATACATTGTAGGAACACCGAGGTTCAGATGAAATTTACTTAATAAAACGTAAAAAAGTGTAGAATAAAGGAAAACACGTTGAAAATTATAAATAGATAAAAAAAAAAATCTAAAGAAAATATTCATTACTTAATAAAATTGAGAATGGAAATGGGGAATGTGTCAAAGAGACAACAACCCGACCAAATAAAAAACAACAACAGAAGGTCACCAACAGGTCTTCAATGTAGCGAGAAATTCCCGCACCCGGAGGCGTCCTTCAGCTGGCCCCTAAACAAATATATACTAGTTCAGTGATAATGAACGCCATACTAATTTCCAAATTGGACACAAGAAACTAATATAAAAATAATACAAGACTAACAAAGGCCAGAGGCTCCTGACTTGGGACAGGCGCAAAAATGCGGCGGGGTTAAATATGTTTGTGAGATCTCAACCCTCCCCCTATACCTCTAACCAATGTAGAAAAATAAACGCATAACAATACGCACATTAAAATTCAGTTCAAGAGAAGTCCGAGTCTGATGTAAGAAGATGTAACCAAAGAAAATAAACAAAATGACAATAATACATAAATAACAACAGACTACTAGCAGTTAACTGACATGCCAGCTCCAGACTTCAATTAAACTGACTGAAAGATTATGATTTCATCATATGAACATCAGGCACAATCCTTCCCGTTAGGGGTTTAGTATCATACCATCATAAAATATATGAGAAGAACATAACCCGTGTCATGCCAACAACTGTTTTTAGAATAAATGTCTTTAGTTCCGACGCAAAGACCTTATGAGTGACTCAATATTAACGTCAAAATAAGCAATTAATTACTTGACAACAGTATCGTAATTATCTCCCTTCTTAATCAGTCTATTTAAAGGTTTTGTAAGTTTCTGAGGTGAATACTGACACCTTTGTGCTTTATAAAGAATATTTCCATAAAAAATTGAATGTGAAATACCTGAACGTATAAAAAGTCTGCATGTTGAGCTATATTTACGAATGATGTCTTTATACCGATGATAAAATTTAGTAAAAGTTTTGACTAGTTTGTGATATCGAAAACCCTGGTGTAATAATTTTTCAGTAATACATAAATTTCTCTCGTTAAAATCTAAAACATTGTTACAAACACGAGCGAATCGTACAAGTTGAGATATATAAACACCGTAAGATGGTGACAAGGGAACGTCACCATCTAAAAACGGATAATTAACGATAGGAAATGAAAAATCATCCCTTTTATCATAAATTTTAGTATTCAGCTTTCCGTTAGTGATATAGATATCAAGATCGAGGAAAGGGCAGTGGTATATTAAACATACATTTTAAACATACAAACCAAGAGACAACGATTAAAAGAAGGAACTGTAGATATAGCTAGACCACATATGGATTGAAAGAAAGGTAAAAAAAAATGGCGGACGGTATTAGGAGATATAACAGATAGAAAGCAAAGTAGAAAAAAAGCAATGTTAATGTTCAAATAAAGAATACCGAATGACAGCGATAAATCAATCCAGTCCACCAAACATGTACCCCATACAGTAATTCTGAACCACACACACACCCAGGCACAGACTGGGGGTGATATAAGTTGCCATTAAGGTTGAGCAAGTCCTGTTCCTATAATGTAACTCGTCATGATTCGTATTGTAAGAACACGCATATACTTTGTAGTGTAAAAATATCAAAACTAAAGAAAAAAAAAATGAAGTGTGTCAATTGCCACTATAAAGCAGACTGTCAGGGAAAATGGTTCGGTCAGTAGATTTTTAGATCCAATGACTATTCTTGCTGCTCTACCGTTTTGAAGTTTTGTAAGAAATTTGAAATCATTTGCTATAGATCGGAACTGCCATTAATATAAAAAGGAAGATGTGGTATGTTTGGCAATGAGACAGCTGTCTTAAGGAGATCAAACTGATGCAGAAATTTACACATTTAGGTCACCATACGGCTTTCAACAATGTGCAAAGCCCATATATTATAGTCAGCTATAAAACATGAAACATGTTAAATGCTAACCCCTATTTTTCATTTCATAATTCAATAGCATATACAGCAGGATCTTCGTATTGTTCCATAGCACCTGGGATCACTCTCAGTTTTATATGGGATTCCTGCTGCTCAGTCTTTAATCTAATGTTGTGTTTTCTGAAATATTGTTTTTCCTATTCCAGCCTCAGAATTGTCAGTTTGTTTTCGTCTTATGCGTTTGATATTTCGCCTCCCTCTTTTATATAATTAAAAAAACGATTTTAAATTTTTGTTCAAATGTTTGCTATTTTTTTAATTGCTTTAAGGATAAAGACAATAAGTGATAATGTTAAATACATGATACATCTAAAAAAAAATCATGTCCAATCAAATGTTAAGTGTCTTGTTTTTCTGCTTTTTTTTCCGTTAGTGAAATATACACTTTCAATTTATAACAATCTTTAAAAAAAAACATGTTATTTTGAAACAAAAAAGCAATAAAATCACTTTCTCGAAATACATCTAATATGTTTTTATATTACTGCTAGGCAAATTGTTATTTAAAATATCATTACGCATGTTATATGTAGTTTATTTAATGATATTGTTGTACTTTTAACATAATATTTGATGTTTCAGGTGCGTTTTCCTTATCTTGGTTTCCCTACGCAATTGTCTGTCTTTGGAGTATTTTACGAAATTCGGAAGACATTCCTGTTGGTCTTGCTGTGTTTCCAGCAATTATAGCTAAAGTATCTGTCGTGTGGAACCCATTGATCTATATTGCTAGAACAGAGCAATTCAGATGTGCCATGGTGAACACAATTCCATGCTGTAGAGTCGTCTCGAATATTGTGTGTGATAACAATAACTTCGCAATAGAAGATATAGAAATACCAGCGAATAATGAAAACCGGATAACAGTTGTAAAATATTCAAATCAGTTTTCACCAGGAACGGATATGCTGGAATATAAACTTGGGCAACCTGGTCCTCCAAAAGTTGAAGTAAGAAGAAAAAATCAGAATGACTCAAAAAGTCCTAATTTTAGCCAAAACAATGGCGGCATGTCATTTTGCTCTGAATCAAATATTTCAGCAGACCAAACTAATGATGCCATTTCACAATCGATTGGCAATTGTAATAAGGACAGGGACGTCAAATCTGAATGAGGCACATATAATTTTAAAATGTTTCATGTGAGGCATGTGCCTATCGGGAAAAGTCAACGATTTAAAGTGGTGTGTAGTCGAATGAATGTAATTGTTTGTCTAAAATCATTACAATGAAAGCGATACCATCTTCATTTTTTCAAAATTATAAATTTTATCATAATCTAAAAAAATATATAATTGGTGTAGGTGTATTTATTGAGAAACATACTGTAAATTCAGAAATTATTGCGCTTTTGTAATTTTAGACAATATGCGATTTAAATTTTAGCGAAGTGAGAAAAATCCTGTTAAATTCATTTATAAAATTTCATCATGCGAGTTTAAATTATTGCGATTGCAATCCTGTCTTATGTTTCATCGCGATCATTTCTTAATTTACAGTATTTAAAAAAAAAAAAAAAAAAAAAAATAGCGAATTCCAAAGAAAATTCAAATTTGAAAAGTTTTCTGTCAAGTGACAAACCAAAAGCTTAAACGCATCGAACAAATTTATTACAACTCTCATATTCCTGACTTGAATTCAGTTTGATAGATAAAGAAGTCATTCATTTTTTTATTGGTAGAGAATATATGAGAGAAAACGTTAATATTGGAAATATGATCAAGAAAAGATTTTATTTTTATATGACATATACACATATATATCGTTATCTGTTGAGCCGTAATAGATGGTTGTCTAATTGACAATCATGCTACATCTTATATTTAATTAGATATCTGAATTTATTATGATCGCATTATGATTAATTGATCTCGGACTTTAAGGCTAAAATTATGTTTTAATACAAATAATTATGTGGTTATGTTGATATTGTTTATCCTGAACTAGTTATACGTGTTTATTGTTTATTTTGTCAATCTCACCAATCATTGTTCAAATGTTTTAAATCAACGATTAATTGTGTTTATAGTATTTATTTTGTTATAAATTATTGTTATGCTCAATAAATGGCGCAATGAATTAACTTCTATCTTGTATATTAAAGTTATATTAAATTAAGTATGCACACTTTCATACACAAACCCAGTCTAGTAGTTTCGAACCATTCTTCGCTGTTCTTACATGGAATGTGTAAATATTATCATGATTATAGTTATCTAAAAGAACCAGGCGTTTATGAACACTAGAGACAAAAGGGTAGGTGTTTACAGTGAAATCACACATTAAAAACATTGTCAGGATAAGCATGTGATAATGTAATATGAATCATAGCCATGTGTTCTTCTAGACCGACACAGTGAGTTGGATGTTTAATGTACTACTTTATTTAATAACAGTCCACAGGAAGATAAGTCACCTTACTGTGACACATTATACTTTTTACAATATTTGATCATGTCCCTACATGCTGCGTACTTATTGGATAAGCAGCAAATACCAATTTCTTAGTCTTTGGTTCAAGAAATACTGGATGTTACCCTATGGACCACCGAACTTAAGACTTACACGCTACCACAAAACAATAATTCTATGAAAAAATAAAGAATTTACCCTATCTCTGATCCTACGGAACTTGCCCTATGAACCCTAAAATGCATCACATCTTAGGATATTATTAAGGAATACACATGCATAAAAATCAATGTGTAGTTTTAATATAAAAGATTAGTTTAAGAATCAGCTTATAAAAGAGAAGATGTGATATGATTGCCAATGAGACAACAAGAGATCAAATGACACAGAAATTAACAAGTATGGGTGACCGTACGGCCTTCAACAATGAGCAAAGCCCATACCGCATAGTCAGCTAAAAAAGACCGCGAAACGGCAATGTTAAACAATTCAAACGAGAAAACTAACGAACTAATTATAAGCTAATTTGATCTGTTTACCAAAGCGTAACACTCGTGTAAGACGGCTTAATTTGACAATAAAAAAATCTTGCTAATTATCTGCTTGGTTAATTTTGACCTGATTATTTTTTTCTTTTAGATGAATCTCAAAACTTATAGTGCTCTGGGTAAATTAGTTCCAAACGTTTATTGGAATTTAGAACAAAATAATTTATCACGCTTAAGAGATATATGTGGTTAGTTTGAACACCCTCAGAAAATGCTGCAGAAACTAAACAGTTTGTTAAGCGAAATAATTTTATAAGGTTTAAAAAACAATATTTATTCTGTGATCATTTCGTGAAAATAATAATTTTTATTTAGTACTATTTCTTAGATTTAACTAGTAGATCTTTAATTCAGCATTTGTCGAACTGACGCATGCTGAAATTTGCTTTTATTAAAGAAAGATCAAACCACTGAACACTAATTATTCATATCACTGTTTTAAACTATTAGTGCTTATTAAAGAAAAAAGGCGAAGATGAAGTCGAGAAAAAGGGAAAAATACAACATTATACAAATCAACTTAAACAAAATCGACATAAAGAAGGACCAGGCTTGAAATCTGGTGCGTCAGACGAGTGCATAAAAGTGAATTGTACTTGCCATACCTTCCATTCGAAAAGTAAAAACAATGTTTGATTCATTGAACTACAAGCTGAGATGTTTGAATTCATTCGTTTGATCATACCATTCGATATCTTTTTAACGAAATGAATAACTCTTTATTAAGAGTGTTAGCTTTGAGGATAACAAGAAAACAATGATTTTTTATATCATTTGCATCTACAATGATATCATTACTTTCAAGTCAAGAAAATGAAATTCTGAATGCTGAAGGTTTAATAAAATCAATCTAAATACGGATATTATTTTGATCCGTTTTATCAATATTGAAACTTTGGAATTAGAAATTGAAAACATTGGCATTGATAATCACTGATGAGATTTTTATCATGTTTATTTTCAAGCTAATACCGGTAATGTAATTAATTGGAGTATGATGTTAAATTTACAATATTTTGGAATGATTTCATACTAAATTTATTTATTACCGTTATCATGTGATCCCCGTATATATCGTATCGTACCTCGAAGAAGAATTTATTGGATCCCAACTTCAAGTTAAGTTCTAAAAAATGGGTTTTCATAAAACTTACCATTTAAACTCTCTCCTGTATAAATGAACGGAACAACCATGCAAAAAATACTGTCCTTTGTTTTGACTTGGTACAGAGGTTTTTCAAGCACTATGACTAAAATGAGTCACATCTGGTTTAGTTTAGTTTAGTTTTGCACAACTTTTTGGAATTTTGGATCCTCAATGCTCTTCAACTTTGTATTTGTTTGGTTTATAACTATTTCGATGTGAGCGTCACTGATGAGTCTATGTAGTCGAAACGTGCGTCTGGCGTACTAAATTATAATCCTGGTACCTTTGATAACTATTAGTTCAAACAGTATTTATTAATAAAAAAATACAAGATATAATTATATTACAATGTGATATAAAGTTCAAATATGGGATTCGGAAACAAGTGGAGAAAAACTTTTATTAATCCGTCTCCCTGGTTTAATATATAGGTTAAACTGAACTTGTATAAAGAAGAGAACAAAGATGTCAAAGGGATAATAAAACTCATCAGTGGAAAACGAACTGACAATGCAAAGGCGAAAGAAAAGAACAAACGACCAAAAGATAAATAACAGCACATTTAACATGTTTTTTTTAAATATATGATTGATTAACATAACATCATAACAGTGAAAAGATACATCACAGCCATACAAACACAGTTGTTCGAAAAATAAAAAAAAATAAAAAAAATAATATGACAAGTATGCATGCAACCACTGAACGTGTTTGAATTTTATAGTACACACGCGTACGGTATTGGAAAACCAATTATTATTTTTTAGGTCAAAATATCACAATTTGATTGCTAAATACAAGGAAAACGATGTGCTTTAGTCTATTGCAAATACTGTATTATACGGACACACTTGATCAAATGTACGCTTTATTATATACAAAAAGCTGTTATATGTTGATTAAGATTCGAGTTTATGAAAATAAACTCATTATAGATACCAGGACTAAATTTAGTATATACGCCAGACGCGCGTTTCGTCTACAATAGACTCACCAGTGACGCTCGAATCAAAAAAAGTTAAAAGGCCAAAGAGTACGTTTCATCCGTGATCTCCTTGTACTAATATATAGCGATTAAAAAAATATGTAAACTCCATAAAAGTTCGTATTGATTTGAAATGTAACAAACAAGTTGATCCTTAGTGCTGCAATGATGTGTTTATTTTAATGAGGAAACTGTCTGTAAAAAATACATGGTATTGTTATAACCAGAATTACAATAAACCTATTCGTACGAATACAATTTTTCTATGTTAAAAATCTAAAGGTCTTGTAATGTCGTTTTAAATAATAATTATGTAACTTTGATTGATGACATTTCTTCAATATGTTGTTGTTATGATCAAATAACTTATAACAATGTATAAATCTTAGTTGTGATGTCCTGAGGATGAAACAATCACCAACAGTGGTTATAAATAAACACATAGATACTAAAATTAAATTTATGTACGCCAGACGAGTAGTTCCTCTATAACAAAAACTCATCAGTGATGCACGAATCAAAACAACGTAGAAGGCATAGTAAATAAGTTAAGATGCCACAACAATAATTTAAAGGCGTTCGCTACTCAGTTTCAAAATAATAAGCCTGTCAAATCTCTAGTATATATCGATTGAGGATTAATAAAGGAACCAAAAGAGCAAAAACACATATACTCATGGAAAAAACTATTGCAACACCATGATTTATTTAAAACTTGAAAAATTAGCCTCTTATTTTGGATCGAATATGATAAAATAATTGTAAAATGATATTGGAACATAGTTTATGTAGGCGAGTGTAATATTTGAAAAAGACGTCTAGTTAAGGACTTTAATGCACCCACCTAACACACGGCTAATTTTTTTTTTAAATGAAAGAATAATGATTAAACTTTGATTTTTGTCCGGTCGTCACAAAATCGTACGGTGCAGTTTTTGTAAAATTGACGTTTATTTCAGAAATTAGTTGAAAATTATAAAATTACGACATTTTTTTCAAGCAAAGGAAATCAGTCGTATCTCTTCTTTTAGACAGAATAATTTAAGGAATTATATTCTTAAAATAATGAAAAACAATATTTACAACTGTAAGTCCGCATGCTTTTGCATTCCTCCTAAATATTTGACATTTTGTACGAAAATTTTCATAATCCTGACCTTTTCGGATCTACAATTAAATTTTTATTAAGTTCTTTCGCACTCTATCTGTTTAAGAACACACCAAATTACTCATCAGTTATCGTTTTTTCATTCAAGATCAAGACTTTATCTCAACATTTCTTTAAATCACGAATTTCTGTAATTTCATGATGGTGGGTAAAATCAATATAGTTCCCGGAATCCCTTATCTATTTCGTTATCGTTTTTTACTGAATATTTTAGTCGATTTCCTTGTACTTAATAGTGCTATTAGAGTACGATAAACCATATTTAAACGGTTCTATTTCTATCTTTAACTTCAGTGTAGCCTGAATATATACAAAATCGTCCGAAATTAAGATCAAATCAAAGTAAAACATAGTTTTTGAGTTCTGTAGAATTCACCCCTTTCTAAATAAGGAATCGTATCGGAAAATTGTAGAAAATCTTCCGAGTCTTGTCAAATTTTCAGTCCAGTTCACAATGAAACCCTTCCTATGCTAAAAAGCAAAAACCTATCCATTGATTGACACAGAAGCATGGTCTGTCAGGTTTCTACTACAAAGAAACTATTTGGTTCAACACTTAACTAAAGATACAGTTGTATTGCGCAGTGGAAAAACGGTAGGACGAAGTTTACAGAAGACTGGCAGTCGATGAATATGAAAAAAATGAAAACATCCCATTTGAAAATACAAAATATCATGAAAGTTGCTATCAATATTTCAAAAGTAAGCACAACCTAGTATCTTCTGTTTGTTTGTACAAAGACTTTGTACTACATGTACCAATTCTACCGACAAGTCTCTTCTCCTATATCGACGAGGGCAATACTACAACGAGTCATTCTGATTTGTCTGTTTGTTTATTTTGCAAATGTATAAAGCCTATAAGCAAGTAACACAACTTCATAAGGTATCCTCTGAGGAGCAAACTCAACCTGTATTGAGTGTAACTACATATATCTCCGGCCTACAATGATCTGATTTACAAAAGAAGTCATGATAATTTTACTATTAAATCTTTAAAGCATCAAGCTTCCATCGCTAAATATTTGCTACAAAATTTGAAATCAGAAAGTAAAGAGCTAATAAATTCTGAACATAAAACAGCTTTTACTAACATTTCGACGATTAACGATGACGTGGGTGTACACAAGGACGTATTCTGGTTACTTTGTCAGTTAACCGGGCTTAATTTCTGCCCGAGGATCGCCGCCGAGAAAACTACACAACATATTATCAACTTCAACAAAAACTAAAAATATATGGCCAATTTATAGTTACATGTATACAGCCTCAACAAGGCCAAGGTACAATATCCAATAGTATACAGTAGCTCTATAATTTTGTCTAATGCCGTAATGACGGAAAATTACCCGTTTAAAATGACTGTGCATGATATACAGTCTGTCGAATTTAAAGAAATGAGCAGTGACTGCGAAACTGGTTGCAAGCACTTTATGCAGCTACTAGTATTTTACGGAAGCAGAAATACGGTAAAGTTGTAATCCGATCAGACGAATATCCATTTTCTAAAAACATTTTACTGAATTATTCAATTGAAATTATGCCACCTGCTTTCAGAACATTTCTGTATTGTCTTTTGGATGATGGCGCATCTGTGGCAGATAATAAAGCTTAAATGTAGCTATGGCTTAAGTAGAATGTATATTATCTTTAAATATTTTTTTTTACTCTTTTTCATTTAGGTTTATTATAACAAATGCACCGTATTTATGGACACACCTTTGCTATACTATTAACAAGTTTGACTGCTCAGGAGATTAGAAAAATTAAAAATGGGGCCTAAATTCTAGAAAATGGCATTCGTTTTCTTCTGGTGGTCAATACTTTATCCAAGACAATGTAGATCTACAGAAACAATAAAAGTTCTTCGGTATGACTTTGGTTGGTTAAAGGCAACATCGGTCTGGTATGATTTCATGCAACTTTCTACAAGATTTGATCTGTTCACGCATTGGTATAGGTAAAGGGGGAGGGTTGGGATTTCCAAAAAAACGTGTTTAACCCCGCTGCAATTTTGCCCCTGTCCCAAGTCAGAAACCTCTGACCTTTCTTAGTTTTGTATGATTTTTTATCTTAATTTCTTGAGTATATTTCGAAGCTTAGTATGACATCAATTATCATTTCAAACTAGTACAAATTTTGTTTAGGGGCCCGCTGAAGAACGCCTCCGGGTTTGGGAGTTTCTTGCATTGATTACCCATTGGTGGTCTTCGGCCGTTACCTGCTTTTTGAACGGGTTGGTGTCTCTTTGACAAATCCATCATGTCCACTCCCAATTTGTAATTCAATCTGTATATAGCAGATCTTGTGTCCGTTTTGAGCAACACCTCTGCTGTACTGATAATGATATATGCCCATGCCAAGGCAGTTGTCTTTGCATGTATGGATATGTTAACCGATAAGAAGAATGAGATTACAAGTTAAAATGAAGCTATAATATTCCGATATCGCAATATTCCGATATCTAAATGGTCCAACATCCCATTGGTCCAACGTTTCGATCATTTAGGTTATACGCTAACGGGATTTTAACATAAGAAAGCCAAAAAAAAGGTTCAATATTTCAATGATAACCTTGTCCTCATTATCACTGAACTAGTGTATATTTGTTTAGGGGCCAGCTGAAGGACGCCTCCGGGTGCGGAAATTTCTCGTTACATTGAAGACCTGTTGGTGACCTTCTGTTGTTGTTTTTTCTATGATCGGGTTGTTGTCTCTTTGATACCTTCCCCCTTTCCATTCTCAATTTTATTAATTAAAAAAAACTTCTTTGTCAAGTGTTGTTTGAATAATTAGATATCTCAAGATACACGGCGGCCGACTAAAGTAAATTCAAACACAGTTTGACGTACAATGAGTGATCATATTTTCCTTGTGGTGTTTTAATTCAAAATGGTCATTTTGTTGATATAAATATACTAGTAGTGCTTTACTCATTTTAGTAATGTTAGTTATAGTACTCTTATCATATCTGATTTAGTGATGTAAATGAAAACGCGGTATGATCCAGACTCAACATATTGCACTACAATAATAAAAAAAAATCTGCCCTATGGTTGAATGATCTTGAAGCGGTTGTCAGGCTTTCAAACTAACAGGAGACCATACGCTTCCTCAATTTTAATGTACAGCTCATCATGGGACTTTTTCTAAACAATTAAAAATACGTCATATGTTATATTTTCCCCTAGCTTCAAATATTTTGTTTCGGATTATTTATATCAAATTTGCAGATACATGTTTGTAAATACGTGTAATCAAATGATATGGAGGAATTATAAGATTTAGATAATGCAAATGCGACTACAGAAACATGTTTGTGACTTAAAGGTTGATTTTCAAAGACTCTGAGAGAAAACGTTACGCAACATGCGTTACCGTTAAAATCAACCAAAATTGATTAATAGTATGATAGAAATATATTTTCCCAATAGTAATACAGCATTCTTATAAAATTGTTTCGTTTTTGCATTTGTTTTGAATCGATTTATCTACTGGAAGTATCCGTGAATTGAAATTGCACCTATGACCTTTGACCTCGATTAAAAAAAAAATGCACCATAATTTCTTTTGACGACCGGGATATTTAGAAAGTACACATTCTTAGCTTTCCAGTGATATATAATTAGCCGTGTGTTAGGTAGGTGCATTAAAAATGTAAATTTGGCTCTCATATCACTCGCCTAATGATGACATTGGCATTAAAACGTAGAAAAAATTATTGAAAAAAAGTTTTTATCTAACCATAATTTTGATAACAAAATGAAGTGTTTTTTGTACTCTAGTCGTACTTTACAAGTCAGACATTTCAAAATTAATCTAACGATGATTGTTCACATCATGGTTGATCGTTATACGCCAAAGAAATATAACTTTGTGCGAAGCCTCCATACAACGGATAACCGTCTCTTAACGTTTTCTGATTTTTACCATAAGTCGACTTATTTGTTTTAGTAGCAGCAACAATTCCTGACGAAGGACATTGTTTATTTCATGACGAGTTTGAACTGGTGGTGTTCTTTGCGCACTTTACGCTCAATAGTGTCCCATATATGCTTGATATGATTCAAATCCGGGCTAGGATCGAACCAAGGAAAATACAGAGAACTCCGTTTGAACAATGGATCTTCCTCCACGATGCTAATTTTGAACTTTTCGATCTCTGCACTACACTGGATACGGGCAACAGTGTGTCTGTTCGTTAACAAAGGTCCCCGAAATGGTCTTATCGCAAAATAACCAGGAGCTATGAGTCGATCTCGAACAGTTCTTGGTTAAAGGCTCCTAAATGGCCACCACTCTCTTTTTATGATTGTATTGTTTGTAATGGGTTTCCTTCTGACCAACCTTCATAATGCTTGATTTTCCCTATCAGATGTTATAGGGGGTCTTCTTGGTCTCGGAAGGTCTTTAACATCGTTACAAAATATAAAAGATTTATAAATTGGGGTCAATGGGCACATTTGTTTAAGACATTGAAATGGATAAAACAAGACGATTCTGGAGATCTGACAAAAATTCCAAAACATGACAAGCGAACATTCTTAAGGTGGTACTTATGTCTTAATGATCATCAAAACAGAGATTCCAAGGTAGAGATTTTGAATCAAGTTAGCAAATTTGATTTAAGAATGCAGATGTATGGATGTATTTGCATTTAAAAGAACAAATTGATCAGATTATAACTTATAAATACTAATTTGTTTACAAGTAGATATTTTTGCTTGATTTTTAATTTGGCTTTTTAAGGGGAGGTAACTCTGAAATAGTGCATATTCTGACGGAAACTACATGGATTTTTTATATTTTGTATTTTAGCCAGAAAAAACCCACATTGACTTTATATTTTCTTTTCATATTCTCAAAGCATTTTCTTAAAGCTACCTTCTCGTATTTTATTGTACAGTTCGATCATTCGGTATAGCTTTTAAACACATAATAATATTTTCCCTGTATATACATGTAGATATATGGAAGGTATGGTATGAGTGCCAATGAGACAACTCTTCATCCAAACAACAATTTAAAAAAGGTAAATCATTCTAGGTCCATAGACAATGTTTCATTTTGTCACAATCTGTAGTTTGAGAAAATGCACTGTGACCTCTCATTATTATTATATTTTTGAACATATATCAATACATACTAGGTGTTGGCAAAGTTTGAACAAATTATATTATTTGTATACCAATACCAATTTAAGTTTTGCTACTTACCGTCCGTTTATCATTCTTCGCTAGATTTTTTTTAACGATTTGTTTGTAATGCCCTTGTCAATTTTTACTTTACGAGCGATTGTCTCAAGTCTTACATGTACATGTAGCATCAACTATATTTTAAACAAAAAAATAACTTACTCTACATCTGATATTGTTTCCTTTAAAGCAAATAAGGCGGTAATTGTTAATGATTTAATTACAATTCATCGTAATCGATATAAATACAACTACTTTCGAAATGAAATGTAATCGATTACACAAAAGTTGCTTTAAAGAAATTATGATGACATTGGATTAGTTATTGATAATACTTAAGGAGATTGACCTAGGTTAAGGGAAATCATCAGTACGTTTGTGTCAACCATTTTCATAAATATATTCTTACCTTCTAGGTTACATAGATTTTTTCCAATCTGTTTCAGGTAAATGCTTGAAATACATTGAGGATACTTGACTTTTTACAAACGCATAACTGATTTAAAGAGTTATCTCCCTGAACCAAGGTCTATCCCCTTAAGTAGGAATTAGCGGGAACATTTTGTTAATGCCACAATATGGATAAAACTAGAGGATTCCGAACATATTGCAAAATTTCATAAACAAAAAGAGCAAACATCCGTAAAGTTATCAACCATAAGTAGGATGGCATTGCATTTGTAATGAATTACACACACTTTTTCTTTGAAGTTCTTAGGACTAAACTGGATTAATTATCGACAACACGAATTTGTCGCTAAAGTACAAAAGTTGACACACTATTACATATTATAGCATTATTTGGTGCTATAATTGTTCTATCCCCATGTAAACGTGTTAAAGATATAATTAATATGTAAATTGGGTTTTTGATAATGTTGAGATATACACGCTGTTAAAAATGAGCCAATTACCAGTGTAAAATGTGTATTGTTTGTAGTATGAAAAAGTTTTTATAAATATTTGAGCCTGGTGCTAATTTTCAGTAAACAAAAAGTGTAATAACATTTACGGTACAAATTTTCCTGCACCAGATATGCATTTCGACAATACATGTCTCTTCAGTGATGCTCGTGGCCAAACTATTTGAAATCCTTCAAAATAAAATAATTTGTTACTAATGAATGATTACACAGTTTTGTTGTCTATTGGGACATAATTGACATAAATATAAAACAGGACATTGATCCATATCTAGAAACAATATTTACACGTCAAATTGTAATTCAGAATTTTGAATTTTATAACCAACATTACGTGAACTTGGGAAATAAAACTAATTGTATTAACTGCAATGATCAATAAGCTTTATTAAATTATTTTCGTGATTCTATGAAAGAAATCAATGTAAGATATTTAAAAAACACATTCGAAAATATTTATGGAGACCTTAATTTAAACTAATTGTTTTAAAAAAAGAAATTGGTTCGTATTAGTATATTTAATAGTCACCAATCGTCATCTATATTTGGAAAATAAAAGATTCAACCAAGGATCTTCATAGATAATTAGGAGAATCGTACGCGATTAGAAAGATCTATTATATCCGATTATTTCATAACGTACACTTTATACTTAGGAGTAAATAATCATATAAAATCAAAGCACGAACCGAAGAAACATATATTGTTTACGAAACGTATTATTCGCATTAATAGCTGTTTCTAATTGAAATAACGTGTTGGCAGAAGAAAATATTACTTCTAGCTAAGTTTAGCTCACAAACACGGTATAATTTAAATAACTAATATATATAATGCGGTGGAACTGTAGTTGTTCTCATTTCTAATTAATAACAACACGGACTTAGTACGTTTGGTATCAGTAACATCTTAGACTATCTGTGGTTATTTCTGAACACTTGAAATCAGTCGTTATGGTTCAAAATAGTGTGTCTTATCACAAAGACTATACAGTTAAAATCACAATACTGGCAGAACTCCACTATGAAATCAAATAATTACCTAGACTATCGCAATATTGTGACAAAACAAAGGGACCCTTTCATGAATTACCAAAAAAAACATGGTTAGTTAAAAAGACCATAGCAAAATACAACTCCCTACTCCTCAAAATAAAGACAACTTATAACACATGTTCAAGATAGAGTGACTGAGTATATATGAGGGTCAGGGTCAGAGTTAGGAAGAGAGAATAATGAACAATAATAAAGGCAGAAAAATGTACAAAACAAATAAAGAATAAAGAAACATAAACACAAAATTTTTTTATGATTTATTTTTTAAATTTATAAATGTCGAGGTTTAAACTTCCATTTTCTACATAATAATTCTTTTTAAAAATGCCTGTACTAGGTAAGGAAAATGACAGTTGTTATCTATTCGTTTGATGTATTTTAGCTTTGGTACTGCGATTTGATAAAGTATTTCGCTTTATTGAATTTTCATCGGAGTTTTGTATTTTTGTAAATTTACTTTTTTCATTTAACGAATTTGCAATAAAAATATCTACAATGAAAACTTTTAAACTACAATTCAAGTGTTTAAAAGAAACTAGAGAACATGAAACGAGTTACATTGCACCTGTGCACTGAAAGCCTGTTTCTTCACGATCTAGCTCAGGTATGTTTGCAGCCAAAGGTTGGGAAAAATAATTATTACAATAAATCTTAGAGGATTAACAACCTACATTTGTCAAAAAGAAATCGTCTAAAATCCTTTTTATTTTGTGTCGGGTAAACCCCTGTCAAAAAATTATTAAAAAATGACAATGACTCTGCATTTAAAATCAATAACTCTATTTTTTATTGAGTTATTAGGATGACAATGGATTATTTTGTAATCGACTAAAGTTAAAGTAATAAGTCGACACTGGCTTACATATGATACCTACCATATTATATGGTGTGATATAAACAATCATGTTTAATATTTCTATCCCGACCTAAAAGATAAATTATGTGAAAAATTGGGTTTACTTAATGTTGATATATGCAGGCTGTTAACAATTAGACAAGATACAGTGTAATATGCGTATTGTTTGATGGTTTACAAAAGTCAGAGTTCTCTATAAAAGAGAAGTAACACAGTTTTTATTAATATATAAGTCTGGTACAAATTTCAATTAATAAAATGTGTAACTTATAAATGATTAAACAGTTTTTTTGTCTGAGGGGACATAGCTGACATACATTTAAAACAAGACACTGAGCTCTATCCAGGAAACAATAAGTGTTAATCAGAAACTTTAAATTTTACGACCAACATTACCATATTACGTGAACTTGGGAAATAAAATTAATTGTATTAATTGCAATAATCAATAAGCCATATTTCCGTATGTACATGATTCTATAAAAAAAAAGATCAATGTTAGATATTTAGATATTCAAATGTTTATGGAGAACTTAATTTATACTAATTATTTAAAAAAAAAAGAAATTGCTTCGTTCAAGTATGTTTAATGAGTCTTTATCACCGAATATCATCTATGTTTGGAAAATAAAAGATTAAACCGAGGATCTTTAGAGATAATTAGGAGAATCGTGCGCCATTAGAAAGATCTGTTATATCCAATAATTACATATCATAAACATAATATATAGGAGTTAATAATCCTATCAAAGCAATGAATGAACTGTAGAAACATATATTGTTTACCAAACATACTATTCACGTGAATAGCTGTTTATAATTGAAATAACGTGTTGGCAGAAGAAATTATGACTTCTAGCTAAATTTAGCTCATAAACAAGGTATTATTGAAATGATTAAAATATATAATGCGTTGGAACTATTCTGGTTCTCAATTCTTATTAATAACTACACGGACTTAGTACTTCTGGTATCACTACCATCTTAGACTATCTTTGGTCATTTCTGAACTTTGGTTATTAGTCGTCATGGTTATAAACAATGTGTCTTATCACAAAGACTATACAGTGAGATGTATACTACCACAATACTACCAGGGGAACTCCTGTTGGAGATTTATTTCCCCGAGGGTATCACAAGCCCAGTAGTCAGCACTTTTTGTTCTGACATGAATTGTCATCGATATGGTTATATTTATAAATTTACTGTTAAGGCCACACCAATTTAATTTCTTGTTCTACGGATTTTTTTACTTCAAAAATTGGGGCGAGCGAGCGATCTGAAAATTTTAATAAAAAAATAAAAAAAATATTTAATTTGCAAATTTTTGAGGCGAAGCTTAAAAAGTAAAGGCGAGCGATTATAAATTTTTTTTGTAAATATAAAATAGTAGGTTTTGACTATATTAAAACTTGATTTATCACTTGTACCTTGACATTTCTTTAATTTATGAAATATTTTTTTCCCTGTTCAACAAGAAATAATTGAATAGTTAAATCTGGTCTATGTATGTGTGACTGACAATGAGACAATTATCCATCCAAGTCAAAATTAGGTTCAGAACAATCCCTTAATGTAATGAATATCCCTTTTATGAGGGGTCATATAAGTTATAATATATTTTTTTTGTAAAAACACTTCAAGTACAAAAGTGCTAATATTTTCTCAAAGAACTATACTATTTGGAATTAAATGGTCAAAACATGTCCAAGAATTTTGTAATATTCCTGGACTTTATCCTTGTTAACACATTTACTTTAACAGTTTAATATTATTCAAAATAAAAAATGTAAGTGGACCCATCCCTATTTTAGAAAAGTGGTTTAAAATATGATGTATTTCACCTCTTTTTGAGAAAAAACATTCTAAGTTGTCAAAGGTTTTGTATAGTAGCACTATACAACTCCTTAGTATTTCTAGTTTCTTTTCTACATCAGTAAACATGGTAAAATGACCCCTTCAGGGCCCATGTCCGAGGGAGGGTTGTTCCCAACCTGATAATAACAAACATAGGTCAAAGTACGGCCTTTTACACAAAGCTTTGATCCAGACCAACCAGCAACCTATAAGGGACCACAACTTAGTATTGTACACAATTCGAACAGGAAAACCAACGATTTAATTTATATTTCCAAACGGGAAAATACTAATGAACCACATCAACAATTTGAACAAACGATAACGGCTGAATAACAGGTCCCTGAATAAACCTGGACAGGTGCACAAACCTGCAGCGGGTATGACCGTCACCATACATTATAATTGCAGTTGAAGGCAACGTTTTGTTCTGTACTGGTATTTCCGGTTATATATTTATATCGGAGCACTCCCATGTGAAATAAATTGGTTTCATGCTGAAACAAATATTCTCGCAGATATTTACAGTGTTGTGGGGTACTAATAGGTTTAAAATCGTTATATAAAAGCTAGACTGTGATTTTATAAACAAAGTTGAGATCTTTTTATAATATTTACAAAAAAACGGTGCGGGAAATGGACAAGATTTAATTTCCGGCTGCGGGAAGCGGGAAAACAATAAAAATAAAAAAATTCTGTTTTGAAAAAAATAGGTGCGGGCGGGTCCGTCGAACAAGGAATCAAATTGGTGTGGCCTAACAAGTTTTTGATTTTTTTAAATACTTACTTTTCTACCTCAGCCATGGATTACCTTAGCTGTATTTGGCAAAACTTTTAGAAATGGTTCGTATTTATTTGTCCTTTTAAACTTTTTTGGATTCGAGCGTCAGTGATGAGTCTTTTGTAGACGAAACGTGGGTATGGCGTATATATTAATTTAGTCCTGGTATCTATGATGAATTTATCCACTATGAAAGCAAATAAATATCTAGATTAACGCAATATTTTGATAATACACAGGTAGCATTTCGGGAATAACCAAAACAAAACATGGTAAGTTAATCAGACCATAACAAAATACAACACCCTACTCCTCCAAAAACGGAAAACAACTTATAACATACGTTCCGGGTAGTGTGACCTATTATAAGGGTCGGGGAAAGGGGTGCCATAAGGAGAGAGAATGATGAGAATAAAAGGACAAGATATGGGACAAAAAAAAACAAAAAAAAAACATACGCCCAATTAATGTTGATGACTCGTTGTCCAAAACGTATCGATGTCGAGGCTTAAACCAACATTTTTTACAAAAGAAAATGGCTATACCAAGTAAGAAATATGACAGTTGTTATCTATTTGTTTGGTGTATTTGAGCATTTGATACTTCCATTTGATTAAAGACTTTCCTGTTTTGGATTTTTCCTTTGAGTTTAGTATTTTTGTGAATTATTTTCATGGAGAACTTAATTTTCACTAATTGTTTAAAAATAGAATTTGGTTCGTGGCAATATGTATAATGAGTATCAATCACCTGTAATGATCATCTATATTTGGGAAATAAAAGATTCAGACGAGGATCTTCAGAGAAAATAAGGAAAAACGTTAGAATTTAAAAAGATTTATTATTTCCGATGATTTCATAGCTTAAAAATTACATCGTTCAATAATCATAATGTTTTTATACAATCATTGATTGTTCTTAAGAAAGATATATTGTTTGAAAAACAGCCGATTCGTGTTCTCAGCTATTTCTGGGCGTTTAATTTGTTGGCAGAAGCAATCACGACTTGAAGCTAATTTTAGCTTATGTACAAGGTTTTATTGGGAGTACCAAACTAAGAGATGTGGTAGAACTATTCTTGTTCTTATTTCTGGGTTTACTTAATGTTGATATATGCAGGCTGTTAACAATTAGACAAGATACAGTGTAATATGCGTATTGTTTGATGGTTTACAAAAGTCAGAGTTCTCTATAAAAGAGAAGTAACGCAGTTTTTATTAATATATAAGTCTGGTAAAAATTTCAATTAATAAAATGTGTAACTTATAAATGATTAAACAGTTTTATTGTCTGAGGGGACATAGCTGACATAAATTCAAAACAAGACACTGAGCCCTATCCAGGAAACAATAAGTGTTAATCAGAAACTTTAAATTTAACGACCAACATTACGTGAACTTGGGAAATAAAATTAATTGTATTAATTGCAATAAACAATAAGCCATATTTCCGTATGTACATGATTCTATAAAAAAAAAAGATCAATGTTAGATATTTAGATATTCAAATGTTTATGGAGAACTTAATTTAAACTTATTGTTTAAAAAAAAGAAATTGTTTCGTTCATGTATGTTTAATGAGTCTTTATCACCGAATATCATTTATATTTGGAAAATAAAAGATTAAACCGAGGATCTTTAGAGATAATTATGAGAATCGTGCGCCATTAGAAAGATCTGTTATATCCGATAATAACATATCATAAACATAATATATAGGAGTTAATAATCCTATCAAAGCAATGAATGAACTGTAGAAACATATATTGTTTACCAAACATACTATTCACGTGAATAGCTGTTTCTAATTGAAATAACGTGTTGGCAGAAGAAATTATGACTTCTAGCTAAGTTTAGCTCATAAACAAGGTATTATTGAAATGATTAAAATATATAATGCGGTGGAACTATTCTAGTTCTTATTTCTAATTAATAACTACACGGACTTAGTACTTCTGGTATCACTAACATCTTAGACTATCTTTGGTCATTTCTGAACTTTGGTTATTAGTCGTCATGGTTATAAACAATGTGTCTTATCACAAAGACTATACAGTGAGATGTATACTACCACAATACTACCAGGGGAACTCCTGTTGGAGATTTATTTCCCCGAGGGTATCACAAGCCCAGTATTCAGCACTTTTTATTCTGACATGAATTGCCATTGATATGGTTATATTTATAAATTTACTGATATCAAGTTTTTGATTTTTTTGAAATACTTAGGCTTTTCTACCTCATCCATCGATTACCTTAGCTGTATTTGGCAAAACTTTTAGGAATTTTGGTTCGTACTTTATTTGGCCTTTTAACCTTTTTTGATTCGAGCGTCACTGATTAGTCTTTTGTAGACGAAACGTGGGTCTGGCGTATATTTGAATTTAGTCCTGGTATATATGATAAGTTTATCCACTATGAAAACAAATAAATACCTAGAGGAACGCAATATTTTGATAATACACAGGAAGCATTTTAGGAATAACCAAAAAAAAACATGGTAAGTTAATCAGACCATAACAAAATACAACACCCTACTCCTCCAAAGACGGAAAACAACTTATAACATACGTTCCGGGTAGTGTGACCTACCATGAGGGTCGGGGAAAGGGGTGCCGTAAGGAGAGAGAATGATGAGACAATAAAAGGGCAAAATATGGGACAAAACTAAAAAAAAAAAAAGAAACGCCCAATTAATGTTGATGATTCGTTATCCAAAACTTATCGATGTCGAGTTTGAAACCAACATTTTGTACATACGAAAATGGCTATACCAAGTTAAAAATATGACAGTTGTTATCTATTTGTTTGGTGTATTTGAGCATTTGATACTTCCATTTGATTAAGGACTTTCCTGTTTTGGAATTTTCCTCTGAGTTTAGTATTTTTGTGAATTATTTTCATGGAGAACTTAATTTTAAGTAAATGTTTTTAAAAATAGAATTTAGTTCGTAACAATATGTATAATGAGTCTTAATCACCTGTAATTATCATCTATATTTGGGAAATAAAAGATTCAAACGAGGATCTTCAGAGAAAATAAGGAGAATCGTTAGAATTTAAAAAGATTTATTATTTCCGATGATTTCATAACATAAAAATTACATCGTTCAATAATCATAATGTTTTTATACAATCATTGAATGTTCTTAAGAAACATATATCGTTTGAGAAACGTCCTATTCGTGTGCTCAGCTATTTCTGGGTGTTTAGTTTGTTGGCAGAAGCAAACAAGACTTGAAGCTAATTTTAGCTTATATACAATGTTTTATTGGGAGTACCAAACTAAGAGATGTGGTAGAACTATTCTTGTTCTAATTTCTTATTGAGTGCTAGTATTCCTTAGAGTCAGGCAGTGGTGAAAACATGACAAACAAAAACCCACTCAGGTTGACATTAATTTATGTTCAAAATGTATAATGATGCAAAAATATAACATTCGTTTCATTGTCCTGTTCTGGTAATTGGAGATAAAATTTGGTTACAATGCACTAGAAATAAGCAATTAAGGGGAGATAACTCTGTAATTTGCTGTCATTTTAACCAAAGTTTGTCTAAAGATTTCTAAAGTTACGAGACACTCAGACACTAAAGACCTACCATTTCTAACTCAGGATGAGTGTTACTTCAAAATAGGATGGCTAGGTAGGTGGGGTTTTTTCAGCCATGTTTTTATTTTTTTCAAAATTGCCTGATTCTTAATAACTGCACGACTTAATACTGATGATATCGCTAACCTCTTAGAGTGTGTGTGGTCGTTTCTGTACACTTTAAATTAGTCTTCATGGTTAAAAACAATGTATCGAACACTAAGACTATACGATAAAATCACAATACATTAAATTCAGAAATTATTGCGATGTTTTTTTATTGCGAAAAAGGTAATATTCACGAAAATGAAAACAAGCAATATGACATTTTTATATGAGTTAAACAGCATTTTCTGAATATCGTAAAAATTAAAATCGCATTTTAGTCTATAATGAAAAAGTTTGCAAAAATAATTGCAAGCAATAATTTCTGATTTTACAGTTCTGAAATAGAATACTGCCATGCCACTCAATTATATTATCAAATAACTACCTAGACTATCGCAATATTTTTACAATACACAAGGAGTTTTGGAAACAAAATACTTACAATATATTTAAAATCATAAATAACCTACATTTGCCAAATTAGAAATCTTCTATACTACTTTTGTGTCAGGTTAACCCTGTTAGACGGATATTCAAACTTTACAATGACTCTGGAGAATAAATATACGTTTGATCAATAACTACATTGAACAACGTACTCATTGTTCTAGAATTCATTATGAGTTCATAAACAGTCTGCTTACTCGGAGGCAGTCATAATTGAATCTTAAAATACATTGTCTAGCTCTTACGACGTAATCATGTTAAGGGAATTCGAATGAATCTCTGTAAAGTGCGTTCATACCGCTTGCTGAGGACATATTTGTCTCGTATTCAAACACCCTCAGCATCGGAATGACAATATGAGAAGCCATTCATCAAAATTTCTTTCCTTTTTGTTGGAAGACACTCAGACAGATATTGATATAAAATAGGTCATTATCAATAAAATATATAACAAAAGGTGTTTTTTTTTATTTAAAAACTGAAAGATTTATCTTCTGAATAAACGTTATTTTTCTAAAGAATATTGACAATTTCTTATACATTTATTAGTGCAAATTGATAAAATGGCTTCCTTCGGAATACTTTGGATGAACAATAAGCTATAATATTGTGGTGCAGCTGTACTTCTATCGTATTACCAATATATTTTCGTATTTAAAAACTACATATTTTTTCATCTTTTTGATATCACACAGGCTATCAACAATAAAAAATGTAAATATTCTTAGACATAAATAGATCTGGAAAACTAATTACATTGAGGCTTTAATTTTCTTCAACAAACATATTATTCAAGTCAATTTGTTATGATAAAATTGAACCCTCAATTTGTGTTGGCAAATGAATGCGTATTTTACAAACTAATGAGAACCTAAGTATTAATAAATAACATTTGTTCATGTTTTATTATTTAAAAGAGATAAGTTAAAAATATTCAGATGGATACTGTTACAATTCTGTATACCAACAACACACTTACTTGTTTTAATTGAAAAAGAAGATCAATAGTCTACGCAAAGTATGTGACGAAGAATACATCCATTTTTTTTAATTTCTTGTCGATAAAAAAAAAACAAAAACGCAAAACATTTATCATGTTATTGTGGTAATGATAAAATCAAATTTAAAGTTTAAGAGTATTGTTAAAGCTTTTGGTCTTTAGATGTAAGACTTTTGACAAATAATTATTTGGTCTGAATTATTTTCTAACAATATTAGTTTTTCTATATACAAATCATATTATGTATCTAATCGGAAATGACAAATATGAATGTTGATCAATTCTTTTTTCAAGAATACAAATAACGATATAACGAAAACAGAACAATGATTAAGATCCACAAATGATCCATTACGGACGCAATCACGAGTTGGTTGACCGTTATGGAATATCTGTTATATAGATGATATCGGATATGTTCCTTATGTCGTAACTACAATCTGGTTCCCTTTTCACGAATGTGACCTACCGAATTAGACTTTTGACTTTTTATTTGTGACATTTTAACCTATTGTGTCTGTTTGTTTTGTTCACGCATCATTATCAATATTATAACATTTGATGCGACTGTCGTACAAATGAGGGGTTTAGCGCTATAAGACCAGGTTCAATCCACCATTTTCTACATTTGAAAATGCCTGTACCAAGTCAGGAATATGACAGTTGTTGTCCATTCGTTTGATGTGTTTTTTCATTTGATTTTGACATGTGATTAGTGACTCTCCGATTGAATTTTCCTCGGAGTTCAGTATTTTTGTGATTTTACTTTTTACCTGAAGTCACTAGAAAACAGTAAAGACGATTGAATAAACGTTATGCAAAATAAATCAAATTGAAAAAGGAAATGGGGAATGTGTCAAAGCAACAACAACCCGACCATAGAGCAGACAACAGCCGAATGCCACCAATGGGTTTTCAATGTAGCGAAAAAATCCCGCACCCGGAGGCGTCCTTTAGCTGGCCACTAAACAAATATGTATACTAGTTCAGTGATAATGGACGTCATACTATACTCCTTGTTATACACAAAAAACTAAAATTAAAAATCATACAAGACTAACACAGGCCAAAGGCTCCTGACTTGGGACAGGCGCAAAATTGAGGCGGGGTTAAACATGTTTTAAGATCTCAACCCTCCCCCTATACCTCGAGTCAATGTAGAAAAAACAAAAGCACTAATATGCACAGTAAAACTCAGTTTAAGAGTAGTCCTAGTCCGATGTCAGAATATGAAACAAACAAAAAACAAAAAATGACAATAATACATAAATAAAAACAAACTACTATTAGTTACTGACATGCCAGCTCCAAACCTCAATTAAACTGATTGAAAGATTATGACATCATCTTATGAATATCAGGCACAATCCCTCCTGTTAAGGGTTTAGTATTATACCATATATGACAAGAACATAACCCGTGTCGTGCCATCAACTGGTTTTAGAATAAATGTGTTTAATTCTGATGCAAAGACCCTATAAATGAATCAATATTAAAGCCAAAATATGCAATCTTTAATCATACTTAATGGACGAAAAATTATCACTACAAATTGATCTGGTCAAGCATGGTTAGCATGCATAGTTTTGAGAATCAATCAGGATTTTGTTACAAAAAATCAACAAAATAAAACAGTCCGTAAATTAATAAAGTTCGTACGAAAATCAAAATAGTTGGAGTACATAGTCAAATTATATAAGTTGCATATTCGTCAGACGAGTGTTTTATCATCAATACATTTATCTGTTATGACGATACAGACAGAACAGCAAAGTCATATATCTAATAACATTTTGTGCCTATTGACATGGGTTTTAGTTGCTATGAGACTGTTGTGAAGTCACGGCTGGTAAACGTTTTGTCTCCGAAGATATTTCCAGTACAGTAGTGAGAATGTTTTATGTTGTGTTGATAATGGTATTTCCCAGAATTGTATGAAGTTATGCAACAATGTTAACTAACATATGTCGAGGTGCAATCGGGGATTGACATTTTTAAGATGGCCGTTGTTGCCTAGGAAACAGAGAGATTATCAAAAATCGCAAATTCAACTTTGAGGAAATGTTACTTGACTTTGCAATAGAAATAATACACGTAGAATAAAATTTAAAATGCTCACAATGGGAATTCTAGTTGATATTTCATTTTCTGAACTTTCACTAATAATAAATTGTTGAGTTATTCAAAGCACAAAGTTTTTGTATCAAATAAAGGCAACAGTAGCATATCGCTGTTCAAAACTCACAACTCCATGGACAAAAAAAATATCTGGGTAACAAACTAAAACGGAGGAAAATGCATTAAATATGAGAGGAGAACAACCACACAACATTAAAATGTAACACACACAGAAACGGACTAAGCATTAGACAAAATCCTATGAGAATAACAAATATAACATCAAAACCAAATACATGAATTTGGGATAGATAAGTACCGTGACACGTCTCAAAGTAATGTGAATTCACACTCAAAAATAAGAGAAAACAAACGACACAACGGAAACACAACGTTAAAATGTAACACAGAAACGAACTATAATATAAAAATGGCCATATTCCTGATTTGGTACAGGACATTTTTAAAGGAAAAATGTTGGGTTGATCCTGGTTTTGTGGCATGCCAAACCTTCCTATTTTATCACCATGTGAAATATAACATTAAAATGACAACACAATATTACAGGACTACAATATAAATAAATAGGAGAACACAATTGACAAAGAAACACACGAATAATAGCTAACAAAAGGCAACAAGTTGCAATACGCAAGAAGTGCATTGTGTCCACGCAAGACTTACTAGTGACGCCCAGATTCAAAAGTTTGAAAGCCGAAACAAGAACAAAGTTGAACAGCATCTAGGACCAGAACATCCCTATTATTAAGAATAATTTATATTTTTTCAAACAGTAAATTTTATAAAACTACTATACAAACCTTTAATTGTTATCGCAAATATTATGTCACAACTTTTCGACATTTCCAGTGGAAGTGCCCTTAAACATTGCATTCAAATTGGCCTTTGCATTGATTTGCTTCAAACACGAATGATGAAGTATGCGTCCAACAGATTTATTGAAAAATCTTGCATCTTTGATCAGTTTGTTTTTATTCTAATTTTACCATTAATCATGCTAATATATCAAGGATAACACCCTGTAGAAAGACAGTTATATATGTCTCATTTGTATTTTATAATGCAATTAATTAACATAAACTGAAAAACAAAATATTATCGTTTTCATCAAGTCACTCGTATTACAAATCCTTGAGTTAAAAATGAGACACATTATTTTCCTACGATAAACAATCCAGATCTTATATTTATTATAGTGCGGCGGCTACAAGGATATATCAGACGAATTGTGCACATCCTGCTACACGCATGAAATTTTGCATAGACCTTCCTCAACTATTACTCTTTTATTTCAGATAGGAAGGCATTTGAAAAAATGTCTCACTTCCGGTAAAATCCAAAATGGCGGACATCATACCTAAATCAGCCCTATATCGAGGGCTAGTATGCAATGGTATGTGAAAAGGTTTTATTATCATGCTATTAACATAATCTTTGGTACCAACCTTTGTTATATACTACTTTTGGATATATGATATAGATAAGATGTCTTCAAGAACCCTACTTCCGGTAAAATCCAACATGGCGGACATATTACTAAAATAAGCTTATTTTTAGGGGGGGGGGGTAATTGAAATGTGTTTTTAAGAATAGCTACTATCATTACATTGTACAGGAACCTTTCTATTGTGCTAC
Organism: Mytilus trossulus; assembly: GCF_036588685.1. Taxonomy (NCBI): domain Eukaryota; kingdom Metazoa; phylum Mollusca; class Bivalvia; order Mytilida; family Mytilidae; genus Mytilus; species Mytilus trossulus. The sequence continues at coordinate 35,254,807 of NC_086385.1, read as the reverse complement.
TCATGGATACAATGTATAAGACATATCCCTTTAAAAACCTTACTTCCGGTAATATACAAAATGGCGGACATATAAATATCAATTTTCTATTTTAATATTCAACTTTTTTTTAAATGTAAAGAATATGTTTGGGTTTTTTTGTTCATTTTGCTCGTCATTAAACTTTTGTCTTCTAGTTATCCTAAGGATTGTTATTGTCTTTATTCTGCTGTACATTTTTAAATTTAAAAAAAAACAAAACAATATGGCGTAAATTTAAAAAATGAGTCCTCAATCCATATCTTTGATTTAGAATTTTAGATAGATTGATTAAAACAAAATAAAATAACTAAAGTACTAAAGTACTAAAACATTTTTCAAATTACTACTATTTGGCTAAAAAAAACAAGTATTATTCACAGTCACCACCACATGCAAACAAAACAGTGCACGGGAGACCAGATTTTCCACATTCACAACGACCGCGACATCCTGGATCTGTTGTCGATACTAATTCTGACTTTAATATAACGGTTTGAGGGAGCGCCGCCGATTTATTGACTAGACGAAAGAGCAGATTTGACGCTCTCTGTGCTTGATGCGCGCACTACAGTGTCGTCTAGCTGATTCGACGCGACCATTGTCTATACAAAGAATGAGTTTGAGTATTGTGGTGTTTTGCTTAGTGGAATGTCAAAACACTTAGAGTGATTCTTTACTTGCTTTTCCACAATATTTGTTGCGTGGTATTCTTCGAACTTTTTGGCAGTTATGTTTCTGTTAGGACGTGCTTTTTTGAAAAAATTTCTGGTTAAATAGCGGGAATCAGTCCCATAACCACTTTGTACATAAATATCAACTTCTAGCTTGTTCGTCTTGCAATTGTCTGGAGGTCTTGTAGTTCCAGTTGGGCAAGCATGGAGACACACCCGTCCTCTCTTGACTTGTAATCTATGGTGATAAATTTTGCCGCTTGACGTTGTATCCTTTCTAGCTTATTAATGTTTGTTACCGTATAGGGATCCCATACTATGGCTCCATATACATCGTTGATCTGGCAAGCGAGATGTAAGCTGTTTTTTTTGCAATCTTGTGGGAAGTATTTCAAGTGTCTTCTTTGGAAGCCTAGTGTTGAATTTGCTTTCTTTGCCACGCTTAATATGTGGGTGGTCTATTTGAGGTCTTCCGAAAATTGTAGGCCTAGGTACGGGTTATGCTTGTTGTAGTATGTGTCCATTTAAAATGTAGATTTTATGGCTTTTGTTTCTGATGATTAGGATGTAGCATTGTTTGGCATTGAACTGCATTCCTCAGTACATCGTCAATGTACAAGCTTCTGACAAAATGATGAGGCCTTAGAAAGAGTTATTTAAAAGTGATCCTCTTTGTTCCTTCGCCATCCATAAGTGCCTGAACTGGGGAGCATAAAAGCTAATTCCAATATCGTCCTAAACACCTGCCATAGTATCTTGCACGTTTTACATGCTGGAAAAGACTAGACCAAGTTGAGGGAATACCCTCAATTAGTCTTCCCTTTTGTGCAAATAGCTTTTTTCACGTTAACCCCATCTGAAAAGTTTGTGTGATCTTACAGTTAAACCTCGGTGATTTAGGCTGATCAATCATCATTCTTTATGTTAAAGTCACATCTTCAAATGCCATCAATGTCTCCCACGCAGTCTTTTTCCCTCCTCAAGCAATCAGAGAACCATATCACAACCGATAAAGACATGGATCACAATAAGTGTGTGTAATCACTGATTGCCAGGTGCATTTGAAAGGTCATTGATATATATTTATCCAAAGCTTTTTGCCCCCACCCCCAAAACACAATCCATAGTTCGTCTACCCATGTCACGGAATATCGAAACAGTAATGAACGAATCATCAGTAACGACTATTCGAATCATGACTCGTGCAAGTTCGAGTTACATTGCATCAGACACATACACCATGATTCTATTGTCAGCCTCTTAATGTGAACATGGTGATAAACTTGAAATACATCATGAGGTAGATAAGATAGAATATCCTGAGCATTGTTAAGAAGCAAGAGCTACATTTAGGGGAAAGGGAATACAGAGACGAATCCAGAGCCAAAACAAAATCCTCAAAGTTGCCAAAGTTATCTGAGAGATGACAACAATAAGATGGAACTTTTAAGTTTTCATTCGCAACAGCTTGCTCAATAGATTTTGAGGAAAAGGTATTTGTAGCAACAATTGCTCAGGATGTTCTGTGTTTTCCACCAAATGATGATGTTTCAAGCTTAGCACCATGTTGACATGAAGAGGGCACTCATGCTGGCACTTGAATCAAGATGCATGTGTCTGATGCAATGAAACACAGACATAACTGAGTCATGATTCGAACGGTCGATACTGATGTTGCTGTCATTGCTGTTTCGCCATTCGGCGATATAGGGACAATTTTGGCTTGCATTTGGAAGTGGGAAAAGCCTCTGATATGTTTCTATCCATGACCTTTCAAATACACTAGGCATTGAGAGATTACACGTTTACTGGAAAAGGAACTGCGTTGGTGACATCGATGGTGTTTGAAGATGTAACTCTATCATTTAGAATGATGATTGATCAGCCAACATCACCAGATATGGATTTGACAATGTCATTGATAGAACGATACGTGGTTTTGGTGTAAGATCGAACAAACTTATCAGATGGGGTTATCGAAGCAAGAAAACATGTGTTTTTGGAAGAGGAAATACCTATTGAGGCTATTCCCACGACTCTGTCTAGTCTTCTACAGCAAATAAAACGTGCAATATACCATGGCGAGTGGGAATGAGTAACAAGCTTGTTATCGGTTCCTTTGCTAACTAGTCTAGACGCTTATGAATAGAGAAGGGAAAAATATGATCCAAGGGAACCCTTTTGGACAACTCTTTGTGAGGCCTCTTCATCTTATCAGGAGCTTGTACATTATAGATGTAAGAAACAATACCACGATCTTTGTAAATTTGGCAAATAAGCTCTCCGATTGTAAATAAACATGTATTTGCGGCCATAAATTAGTTATTTTAAAGATGTTTTAGAACTTTACTGATTTTATTTTGTTTGAATCAGTCCATCCAAAACTCTACATCGAAGATATGGATTGAGGACTCATCTTTGTAATTTACGCGATATTGTTTTTGTTTTTTTCTGGAAGAGTTAACTTTGTATTTAAACATATAAAGCTGAATAGACTTAGTGGTTTTGGGGATGATTTAAAGCCAAAAGTTTAATGACTAGCTAAAAAAAAACATTTTCTTTACATTTTGAAAAAAAATGAATATTAAAATGAAAAATTATCAATATTTCTATGTACGCCATATTGGATATCACCGAAAGTAAGGGTTTTAAACACATATGTCTGATACATTGTATCCTTGAGAAGCACCATAGAAAGGTTCCTGCACAATATAATGATAGTAGCAATACTGTAAAACACATTTCAATTACCCTCCCTAAAAAAAAGCTTATTTTAGTACAATGTCCGCCATGTTGGATTTTACCGGAAGCAGGGTTTTTGAAGACATCTTATCTATATCATATATCCAAAAGAAAGATTTGTACCAAATAGTATGATAGTAGCATGTTAATAACACCTTTTCACATACTAACCTTCAAAATTGGCCGGGCTAATTTAACTATGATGTCCGCCATTTTGGATTTTACCGGAAGTGAGACATTTTTTTCAAATACATCCCTATCTGAAATAAAAGAGAAATAGTTGAGGAAGGTCTATGCCAAATTTCATGCTTGTAGCAGGATGTGCACATTTTTTCACAAAGCCGCCGTACTACTATGAAGATGGAAAATTATAAATAAATACATAATAGCCTTTCTGAAATATGGAAGTATAAAATTTGAATGCAATCATAGTTCTATAAGGGTAACACTACACTCTGTTAATGGTTAACATTACTTATCTTGTATATATTTGAAGTATGTGTGTCTCTCGATAAAATATTCATCTTTTGTTGTATTATTGGTTGTTTTGCTAATTTCTGTTCAGAATAGTTTTGATCTAAATCTCAAACTTTTGAAAGACTGTTCACAAAAAGATGTGTTATCTTTCTTTATAGCAAGTTTACTATGGGATCATATACGGGGAAACATTATCAACATGACACCTTTCTGAATATTTCTTCAAATTTATCTATTTTGGATTTTCTTCTAACTATGGCTATGACATTACAAGATTGTGTGTCATTTATTGCATTAGTAATAATCACATAACAATCTATAAATTTGTAGAATGGATAATCTTATTGATTGTTGAAGAAGGAAACAATTGTTACACGATGATGACTGCTGTACCCATATTTTGACTATTTTATTTATTATGTCTGTTAAGTTCACGCATCATTGTGAATATAACGGAATTTTAATGAGACTGTCATCAAAGTCAGAGGTTTAGCGCTATAAAACCAGGTTTATTCCACCATTTTCTACATTTGAAAATGCCTGTACCAAGTCAGAAATATGACAGTTCTTGTCCATTCGTTTTTTATGTGTTTTGTTATTTGATTTTGCCATGTGATTATGGACTTTCCGATTAGATTTTCCTCTATTCTCAGTATTTTTGTGATTTTACTTTTTTTCTTATTATAGGTATAGGAAGATGTGGTATGAGTGCCAGTGAGACAACTCTCCATCCAAATAACATTAAAAGTAAACAATTATAGGTCAAGGTAAGGCCTTCAACACGGAGCATTGGCTCACACCGAACAACAAGCTATAAAGGGCCCAATATTACAAGAGTAAAACCATTCTAACGTGAAGACCAACGGTCTAATATATATAAAAAAAAAAACGAGAAACGAGAAACATGTATAAATTACATAAACAAACGACAACCACTGTACATAAGATTCCTGACTTAGGACAGGTGCAAATTCGTCTTAAGGCTTTTGTAATATTCGATGTCTTCCTCGTATGACGTATACTGGAGATATCCTTTTGACATAAAAATGAAGAGATGTAGTTTGCAAATGATACACTATCTAACATGCAGAGAAAACAGGATGAGGATATACACAAATATACGACATCCTAATGCAACATCGTTTGTAACATTCATTTTGATTGGATAACGTCACAAATTTTCAGGGCATCAATTCAGAATTCATTCTAAGAAAATGTACGCAAACGTACAGACGACGTATGGCAGATTTTAAATATATGATTTGATGTTGTTTTTTTGTCAGTTTCATTAGAATGGAGATAATAATATTGTATTATAATCTCCGACGGCATTAGTTGGTGATTTGATTGTCGCAAATACTCGTGTACTTGATTTGCGACCATCAAATCCCAAAATCAATCCCGTATAGTTAACATAATAGTTTCTGAGATGACGAAATGTAAACATTGTTAACCATAAAACCAAAGTCTTGATTTATGACAAAACAAGTCACGGAAAACAAATATGATAGACATCTTATATACTTAAGAATCCGTATACGTAAATACTTGTTCGTTAATCTATCTTTGAATACACTTATTATCGAAATATATCAATTAAACATTGTCAATACTTTATGGATAGCTATGCAATTACTCACGCTTACAGTTCTTTACATTTCAGTTTGGATAATTTTGAATTTTACAAGGTCATGCTTTTCCAGACTGATGTTGGCTCTAAAACAAATGGATGTATCTTGATGATATTTTGTTTTGATACATGTTTTTATTACATTTTCAGATCGTAACTGGCTTTCAGATACTACACGTATTCTAGGAAAGAATCAAAATTAGACGTCAAAAATAAATTAACAACGCCGTGGCTATAAAAAAAAGCCAAACAAGAGTACTAGTATACAAAACACAACATAGGAAACTAAAACCTGAGCAACACGAACCAAACAGAAGCTGGTGGTGATCCTTTGTGCTTTGGAAGGCCCCATTTGAGATGAATATTGGGTTACCGCAAACATGTCATCTCATGTTTTTTATGTACATGTCCCAAGTTAGAAGCCTCAAATCACTTGTTGTAAATCTGACATGTACGTTATTTTGTCTCTAGTTTGCTATATTACCATATCTCTCTATGTTCCTACCTGTTTTGGGTTGGTACGTAAGGAATATGATTAAATTAACAAAGACTTTAAAGTATGTTAATTATTTCAATAATAAAATCTAAGAATCAACTTAACGTAGTTGTATTGAAATTTGAGTTATAGTTCTTTAGACATGGTTCAATTTGACACTTAACAATGTTGTTGCCTATTAGACAACAAAACATGTCTGTCACTATTGGTTTATAAATTTGAGTTATAGCTCTTCGGATATGAATCAAATTGGAATTCAACAATTTCATTCGTGTAAGACTAATAGAAACTTCTAGTATTCAAACAATTTTAACAGCGACTGATCTACTTCTTGTTAGTAATGTGTTGACGAAGTATAGTGTTCAAATTTATAAGGCTTACCGTCGTTTATTTGATAGTTTAATATATTTTTAATCAAATATAAAAATTACTTTAAAACCTCCGAAATTAAACCCCTTATTATAATACAAGGATGTCTGTTCATAAATCGATCAATAAATATAAATTACAAATTCACTGTAAGGATGCCCCAATCATTGAATAAATTTCGGAGTTCACCAAAAAGTCAGACTTAACGAAAATCGATGCAGGTAATTACGTCATAGATATTTAATACTTCTGTAAGAATAAAAAAAAAAAGCACTGTTGTGAAATTTATGCTTCTGTGGTACATATTACGTGGCTCTGTACTTTTACATCATGTACGTCCAGTCATTTAGTTATTGTTCTATGATCTTTTTTGTAAATTTGTCTTTAATTTTTGCTAAATGTGCTTTGTCTGTATCCTTCTTTTTTGAGTTTCTTTAATACATATGTCTTGGTTCTGTGCTTATATATCCTGTCATTGTGTATTTGTGCTATTTTAAGTTTTTGTATTCTCGCCTTTCGGTTACTGCTAATGTGCTTTGTCTTTATGTCTTTTTGTGCTTCTTTGTTACATATTTGTTAGTTATAAAAGTGATTAAGATTAAAATACAATAGTGACTGCTGCATCTCTATTTTTAACATTTACCTAATATGTCTGTTTGTTTTGTTCTCACATTGTGGTGTCAATATAATTGAAATTGGTGCGATTTTCATATAAAAGAGGAACGAAAGACACCAGAGGGACAGTCAAACTCATAAATCGAAAATAAACTGACAACGCTTCGGCTAAAAATTAAAAAAGACAAACAGACAAACAATAATACACATGACAAAACATAGAAAACTAAAGAATAAGCAACACGACCCCCACCAAAAACTAGTGGTGAGCTCAGACGCTCCGGAAGGGTAAGCAGATCCTGCTCCACATGTGGCACCCGTTGTGTTGCTCATGTTGTTACAAATCCGGTAACTAGTCTAATTCGGTTGATCACATTGATGAAATGGAAGGGGATTGTAGTTACGACGTAATGAACATATCCGATATCATGTGTGTAATGGTTATTCCATAACGGTCAACTAACTGATGCGTCCGTAAATTTACGATGGGGTGATTTCAACTTCACCATTTGGAACTCTTAGTTTAATAGCTTCCTTGTGAGCAGAAACTCTCTATCAAGAATTGAAAAGCTGATATAACATCTTTTGTCGTAAAGTTTGGTTTTCAACCGACCCTCATTGTCAATTTCTAGATGTGAGTCAAGATATGAGGCCGACTAAACTGTATCTGTTGTATCCTTTATCTCTAGGTAGATGAAATAGATGGGTTCAATTGCAATATAGTCAACAAATTTTGAATTATTTAGTGAAATAACATCATCTATATAGCGGAAAGTAGAGTTAAAGGATATTGCAAACTTCTTATCCTTCTTTCTAAGAAGTTCCTGTATGAGATCAGCCTCATAAATAATAAAGAAACAAGTCGGCAAAAATGGGGCACAATTGGTTCCCATTGGAATGCCGACAGTCTCTTTCATACAAATAAGAGATTTAGCTAGCTGAAAAACCAGGTTTAATCAACCATTGAAAATGCCTGTACCAAGTCAGGAATAAGAAATTTGTTTTCGATTCGTTTGGCATGTGTGATGTGTTGAGCTTTTGATTTTTGCCATTTGTTAGGGTCTTTCCGTTTTGAATTTTCACGGAGTTCAGTATTTTTGAGATTTCAATTTTTACTTGACCAAACATAAATAAATTTATATATTCAAATTCATATCTTGAAAAAATTGACATCCCTTTGTAATATTGATATTGTTTTGATATTAAGGTAGTTTTCCAAGTGTAACATAGCCAAAATACTTGATTTTTGTAAAAGTTATGGAGTTTTGAAAACGTTTGACATGTTCACTATAGATGAATCAAATTAGCTTAAATTAATAGTAATGAATTATTAAAAACATATGACTTCACATTTGAACAATGTGTAACTTGTGTTTATTGGTTTATATGTCTTTTATAATAATTAGATGTCTTGAGACACCTGCAAAAAAAAGGATAAGTATTTCAAACATTGTGGACATATTTCTGGTGCGTTTAAAATACAAAAATATATTGTATGTGCACAGTGTTGGTAATAACAAGACAAACTTTCCTGTATGAACAATAAAGAGAAAAATCATAATCTGAGGAATAACAGACATGGCATGGTCTCAAAAAAACTACACAAGATGTAATCAAATATATTTACTTTTCCGGAGCACCTGAGCTAAACTCAGGTTTTTAGGTTGGATTGATAATGACAAAATGCGGGTCTGTTGTACACAGTTGTATGCCTGGTATCTATGAAAAGTTTCTTATCTCATCCCCAATGCAGATGGAACATACAAATGCAAATATTTTTTAACGGAACTATCAAAAAATATGTTAACTGAGTTGTCAACTGTGTATGCTGTAGATAAAAGGTTTTTTTGGGGGAATGTTCATGGCGTTAAACACATCGAGGGATGTCAAAACAGTTCAAATGAAAGGTCAACCGCAATCCTCATATCATCCATAAGGGTTGTTATTTTATATTAGAAACCTATCAAAACCTTAATATACCGTCAAAAAATATTATTTTCTGAAAATTTGAAAGACATTGCATCACATTATACCTATTACATTAAAAGTTGATATTCTGTTCTCATGCGTTTATGGATAACAACGCTAAATAGCTTAAATATATCATACGGGGATATAAAAATCACTAATTTAACTGTAAACATAGTTAAGTAATAACTGTTCATTAAACTTTTATTGTAATTGCATGATGCAGGAAACAAAACAATTGTTTCGATATGAAAAATACAAGTCACTCAGTCAGTAAATTATTTTATCAAATTCATTAAAAAAGGGTATGTTAGGACAGGTGCAAACAATTGTAACGGGATTAAATATATTAATGGTACCAAACCTTCACCCTTATCTGATACACTAGTGTAACATCATAACATAGAAAAACACACAATGAAACATCAATTGGAAGGGCTTAACTCAATAAAAAAACGTGGTAACACAAATGAACATACATGTATACTGAAATACACTATTTCTTAAAAATATGAGGTTAGAATAGTATACAGTTTTTAATTGGGTTCGTGTCGCTTAGTCTTTGGTTTTCTGTCTTGTGTGTTATTGATTGTCTGTTTGTCTTTTACTTTTTAAGCCATGTCATTATCAATTTATTTTCGATCTATGAGTTTGAATGTCCCTCTGGTATATTTCGCCCATCTTTAATATAATTTTATCACATACAGTTGTGCGTTAATACTTGTTCTGTTTAAGTTTATGGAAAATAACTACATATAGACTTAAGTATATACCATGTGTAAGTTATCAAAGCAATCTTAACAATTAAAATGAAAACAATCGATCTCCACATCCGTTTTTTCAATATTTTTCAATCCATGGGATTATAATTAATTGGCAGGGTTTTTCATACACATGATGGACAGCATGTCTGAGAGGGGAAATTCCTTAAAAAAAATAAGATGATTGCGAGCGTGTAAAAAAAACTTAATCTTGTTTTCTTGTAATTAGGAAAAAACGAAAACTGCTAAGATATTGATGTATCCGGTTACTATATATCAGATAACATATTTAACTAAATATATATAACAATATTCAAGGTCAACGAATGTATTTCCGGAAAAGACAATAAAATCTTATAGTATTTTAGTATATGTATGACTGTCGATAAACTTGATTACATAAAAAGTGGTTTTAAAATAAAATAGAATAATATTTTGATTTATGAAATAAAAAAATATAAATAAAAATATCATTATTTACATTTATTTTAAATTGAATGGAATTAATTGTTGATGGGCAACAACTATACGTTGTTAGTAACCGTATCATAATTTGGTTTTCTGTTGATTGGTTGTTTCTGAAAGGAACATTAAATTTAAGAATTGAGTAAGGGAGTTCGCTACTCAGTTTTACAATTATTATAATTAACTTTTCAAAACACTAGTATATATTTAAAGGTGATTGAAAGAGTAATCAAAAGAGCAAAAAAGTGCTTGTTTTCTAGATATTAGCTATTGCAATTTAGGCGGGAAAATGTTCTCTCTTGACTTTTCATAGTTTTTTCATTGACAAGTTTCAGTCCTCAAAAACTATTAAGAAATAATTAAAATTTGATAAGACTTTAATTGCTGGCTTAGCATTATGTATGTAAAAGATTTATTAAAAGAAAAATGGCAAAATGGGTTTAGGCATTCAAATGTATCAAACAAGAGGATTCCGGAAATCTGCCAAAAAGTTTAAAACATGACAAATGAACAACATCCTTAACAAAACTTAAATAACGTGCGTACCAGAAATATGACACATTTTCCTTTAAAAAATTTCGATAAATTGCCGTTGACAAATTTGTTACAATATTGTAGACAGAAAAGATATGTGATCAAACATTATTTACCTGCACATGAACCATTGTAACGCATTCAAATTTGATACTTATTGCGTTTTTCGATCATTCTCATTAATTATACAAATACAATTTTAATTGTAAAAATCATTCTTGAAATTAACATGAAATAATTATTTCCATCATGAAACTAACAGTTCGAATAAAACTGAATATGCAGATGTTCAACACGTTTTCTCATTAACATCGATATGAGAAAACTGTTACATTTCCAATTTTCAAACATCGTAAGAATATATCTTACTTTGGATAGTTGTCAAGTTACTGTTATGTTTTAATTTTAGAGACAATTTTCCGTTGTTTTCTTATTCAATCATCTGTACAAAAGGGGATTGAAAACCATGATATACACTTCAAGTACTTCCAGTAACGAATTAACTTATTTAAGAAATGACTGTAATATTTTTTCTGTCTATGAAGAAATAACATAAACAATTTGGTGCACACTGAATAACGCGCGTAGCGGGTTATTTAAAAGTGTGCACCAAAATTTGAATGTTATTTCGAATAGACAGAAAAAATATTACAGTAATTTCTTATAATTCAATTCTAAATTGCATTTTTTACCGTAGCAAACCATGAAAAAACGTTGATGACGTCACGCTCACATGACTACATTATGGCTATATGCTCATAACAAAATAACGTCAGCCAATCAGAAGACACGTTACATCCAAAATTATATTATATTCAATTGGACACCAGAGATGGGTCCGATTACTTTCAATGTAATTGATTAAATAACAATTACTTTGTCATTTGTACGATTAAATTAAATTAATGATTACATCATTTCTGAAAGTGTCTGATTAAATTAATGATAACATTGGCAAAGTAATCATGATTACATCTGATTACAATGAATTAAAAAAAATACATTTTGCATGATTGGAAGGAATAAACGTTTATTATATAACTCTAGTTTTAGAAAGAATTGTGTTTGCTATATTATAAAATGATAACTTCAAACTTCATCTATTTCATAAACTCAAAAGTTCACTTCATACATACATGAACATAGTGTCACTGGTTACAACCCATTGCACTTTATCATCATTAATCTCTGAATTATTTTGACTTCAATTGAATATAGCTTTATAAAAAGCATTGCTGTTTGTCTTCTGACATATTCTAGACTTTAATTTATATTTGTTTTAATGTGCAGTTTATGGGAGTTAAAATATGGATGAAAGTGTACCAGTTTAATCAAATTGTAAACAAAATACAGTGATAAAAATCATTGCATTTTACATGTCCAGTCCAAATACATACAAAAATTTGCTTATTTTAAATATAAGATATTTGTCCAACTTTTAATTAATTTTGTGCTAATTGAATAAATTATCACATGTCTGATTTATTTTTTACCATATATATTGTCCTACAGCTATACTCAGTTGGTAATTGCAATAAAAACAAACCTTAATTGGTGTCCTACCTGTCAATTCAAAGATGACAAAAATCACAACATTAACAAAAGATTAAGGGTTAAAGAAAAGTATTACTTGAATATAACAGTTATTATCAAATATATATATATATATATATATATGTACATCTTTAAATTGTGAATATATGTACATGTACAATATATTGTACTTAGGCTATAACATATAATTGTATTATATGTCTCTTCTTAGGCTATTGATGACTTTTCAATACTGAAACAGTTTATTTTTACTAAAATATACAAACCAATTGTCATGTTTTATATAAAAAAAAAGTTTACCAAACTATCTTTTTAAACATGTTCAATATAAATTGAATAAGAATAATAAAAAGTTTCATTTATTGACCATAAACACAGTTTAAGATTTCATTCACTGTAATCAGAATGTAATCATAAAGTATTCAGGATTATAGGGCATTTTGAAAAGTAATTGATTAAATTAAATTACATGTAATCAGATTGTTGGCTGATTAATGATTACAATGATTACTTGAAAAATTGTAATCAATTACAGCTGATTAACGATAACAATTACAATTATCCCAACTCTGTTGGACACGAGTTTGATTTGTATTCAAGATTGTTCAAAACCATCCCCTGTACTCTTTATGTGAAATTTTAGTATGGAATCCAAATCTAATTTCTTAAATGAAAGTTTTCCACAATGCACACTTCTAATTACTTAACTTATATCATTGGACGCGAGTATAATTTGTCTTCACGGTTGTACAAAACTATCCTCTGAATCTTAATTCCTAAATTGGTTCGATTTTCTGTATCTGATTTATTATTCCTACATTTTGTATCTATTCATCCTCATATACTTAGCAAGACATTGTATTGACCCACAACTTCCGCAAATGGTCAAGTACCATACTCGAGTGGAGATTTCAAATATCCTATTCAAATTAAATATTTAGTATGAACTAGATTTATTATTGTTCGTTCATTCTATATATAGTTAATGTTCATTTGTTTTATATTAATCCTGTTATTACAGTACCAGATGACGTTAAACGTGTAAACTATTGGAAATTCCTTTCCTCTTTCCTACACGTCAAGAGGAACAGTTTTAACTGGATTTACCATCGCTTGAAAACTATATAACACTAAGTATTCATCTTCTTAGTAAGGAAAGCATTTACATTGCACTAGTTGTAAGTTATTTTAAAATGGTTTAACTATTTCAGTTGTCTCATTCTTTAAACTCTATATTTACACTTCATGGGAAGAACTTTTACGACGGATGCCACATGTGGAACAAGATCTGCTTATCCTCCTGGAGCACCCGAGATAATCCCTATGTTTTTGTGGGGTTCATGTTGCTTTTTTTTAGTTTTTTATGTTGTGTCATGTGTACTTTTGTTTGTCTGTTTGTATTTTTCATTTTCAGCCATGGCATTGTCAGTTGATTTTCGATTTATGAGTTTGACTGTCCCTCTGTTATTTTTCGTCCCTCTTTTACATACGCAAATGTTTCGACTTCGATGTCTTTGGGTGTTTTATAATTCACTCAGTTTTTTGCAATTCTTGTTGTATAACTTAAGTCAATTACACCATATGTATTCTCACTGTTCTTTTTAAATGCAATTACATGAGGTAAAACCACCATATTCATAGATAAACTCATCAAAGATACCACGCTTAGGAATTGGTAAAGCAGATGAGTAATTCGTCTGCTTAAAACACACGAGTTAAAGAAGCTTGATGAAAAATCCGACAACGCTAGCCGATTTCTCATAATTTGTACAGTTGGTCGTATTGTGTCACGCACCGCTTTTTAGTGGTTATCTTCACCATGAAATCATAAACCAAAAATTCAATATCAAATGTTTACAACTATTTGATCATTTCTTTTGCATATACACTGAATAAGTTTGAAAATGTCGCTGAAACTTAATATACCTTTACACAAATTAAACCATATATAGTATGTCTTATGTTTCAGGTACTGTTATGTTGTTTACAAAGACCGCCAATTTAGTAACGATTAAATTACACCCATTGAACCTCCGTATAAACGTATTCCCAAATAAATCAGGATTTCTATTTATATATTTTGATAAGTTTCGCCTTTTGACTGTTGATGAACATAAGTTAGCATTTGGTTGGGTTTTTTTCTTCTTCTTATATTTCTGTGTTTATGACTGCTCCATTAACAATCATGCCACATCTTCTCGTTTGCATTTAACCTACGGCTCTTTCGTATTTACTTGAAACTGTATGTCATCTGAAAAACCTTTTTATTCATTTTATATATGTTGTTTAACTAATTATTTTTCTTTTTTAAAAAACAGGATAGACTCAAACAAAATAATTATGGGTAACAACAAACCAAGAATACCAATGGCGGAAACATTACAAGGTTTAAAAATAAAACTCTTAGAAGGAAACGACTTTGCGGACGAACTGCGGAAAACATTTGTAAGTATAATGCATATAACGTATATAATATATAAATGTATAGATTTTAACAATGAATTATGATATCAAAATGTATTAAACATGTTAAATTATTTAGAATGTTCATATCAAATCAAGGTGGCATAAGGAAAGCAATTAGCAAATTAATACATATAGATAAACTCATCATAGATACCAGGACTAAATTTAGTATATACGCCAGACGCGCATTTGGTCTACAAAAGACTCATCAGTGACGCTCGAATCTAAAAATGTTGAAGGGCCAAATAAAGTACGAAGTTGAAGAGCATTAAGAACCAAAATTCCTTTAAAGTTTTGGCAAACTGTTTCTGATTTTATCTTTAAAAAATCCAACATGATTGTGAATAAAAATAGTCTGAAGAAAGTTGATAAAATTTGGCATGACTAAACAGATCAAAAATCTATTGTTTGACTAGTATAACCATGTTTTGATAGGGTAAAAGTAGAAAAATAAAAAAATAAACACTTTTCCAGTAAATTCTGAACGGAGATTTTGTAATCAAATGGCAAAATCAAACGTTTAAGCGCATGAAACGAATGAATAACATTTGTCATATTCCTGACACGGCAGATGTATACTTCTGATTGCAAACATTTTCAATATATAATGGTTTTATTTTAAGGGAAGAGAGAAGATACAAAGTGATCGAATATTCTCGCACATTCAACACAATGCCAGGAGTGAGGTCAAGGTCAAGCGATTGACAAGAGAGACTGCCAGCCATCTAATTCACAGAGTAAAATCATTTTAATAAGCAGAAAAGTTTTAAATTGATTTTTTTTTAAATTTGTTTTCTTTTTAATGGTTATATAGATGAACAATTCTGATAACAAAACAGTTTAATACAAATATGTACTTGAACAGCATGAATTTTATTGTTCATATTACTATGCCATCATTTTCAAGTATTTATTGCCGATTGTGATACATGCAGTTTTGCGAACTATATGTTGAACTTTGACTCAAATTTATATTAATTTGTTATTATATTATTTCAAGAGAAAAAAAATTATTAAAAAACAACACACTGGTTCAAATACAGAATTCAAGTTAAAGATTGGCTATGAGTTTGTCGAATGAGTTTAAATCGGAATATATTTCATTTAACATAAACATGATAAACGTACTGGTGAAATATTTTGAATGAACGATGCGTACTTAATATATAAATAACTCGTTACAAGTATTTATGAGAAATAACGTGGCACATGCAGCTTGTTGTATAGAAATACTGATGTCAATTACTAAACAAACATCAACGTAAAGATAATCAAGTCAACAGAATACTACCTAAGAAAACAATGACTACGTATAACGAATTTAACACTTAAAAGGTAATCTGATTCGGGAGGGTAAGCAGATTCCGATACACATTTCTAGTCCCTATCACTGTATTAATGGTTTGTAAAAAAATAGCGATAGGTCACAATCGTTGATATAAAAAAAAAAGTGTGAAAGAGGACACGACAACTTGAACATATACGGTGTTATCAATGCATTCCATAACGGGAAAACAACAAAAAAAGTCTATCGAGGATTTCCTCGTAGAGAAAACAATCAATGTGTAAACAATTTAAAAAGGTTGAATGTCTCATTCTTGCAATGGCCATCCTATTCATATAGAATAGCACTCAACTTTATACAATAATAACTGTATTGTTAAAGTACACAAAATGTATACATGATTTTTTATAAATGTTTGCTAAAGTGAAATGGGAAATGTATCATTATTAATAGATTTCGATAATATGTGCACTTTTATCTACTAGACACGGTTAAATCGAATTATCGTAGGTGCTATACAATCATATTCAAGCGATATTATCTATTGTGAAATAAGTATTAAACATCAATTAATCAATTGTTAAATGAAATCATAAGCACACAATGAATATATTTCATATTTCTAAACAATTGATTTGATTTTGATGACCTTGTCGGAATATTCGCTAAAAAAGTTTTTGATTCAAATGGTACTTACCCAACTGAATTAAGTCAACATCAGTTACTAGACAAACTAGATGGGTTTTTTTTGTTGGGATTATATTTTCTTAGTGTAAAATCACAAAAATACTGTACTCTGGGGAACATTCAAAACAGAAAGTCCCTTATCAAATTGCAAAATCAAAAACTCACCAAACTCATTTGGTAACAACTGTTACATTCCTGACTTGGTGCAGGCATTTACCTATGTATATATTTGTAACTCTCGGATGTTCAGTGAAGTCTTGACTATTGATATAGTTTTTACATGTTAAAATATGTGAGGAAATAAAGAGACATAAACACAATAGTTTATTCTAATCTCAACGACGAAACAATTACTGAATATCTGTCTATCCCATATTCATGTATTTGGTTTTGATGTTATATTTGTTATTCTCGTGGTGTATTGTCTGTTGCTTGGTCCGTTTCTGTGTGCTGTTGCGTTTCGGTGTTGTGTCGTTGTTCTCCTCTTATATTTAATGCGTTTCCCTCGGTTTTGGTTTGTTGCCCCGATTTTGTTTTTTGTCCATGGATTTATGAGTTTTGAACAGCGGTATACTACTGTTGCCTTTATTTACTGAAAGGTCAAAATATATTAATTTTTATTTGTTTTCCTTTTAGCCTGCACATCTGTACAAGAAATCCAGGAAACATATTTCAAAAGTACAAAAATATCTCTCACACGTTTATAAAAATGAAACCCGTTTTTTGGACGAACAGACAGATTTTAATGACCTACATATAAAGGTGGAATCGATACTGCAAGAACTTGATAGTGCAATTATTGAACTAAAACATTCTGATGATGATACGGATGACGAAAATAATGAGTTGACCTCAGATGAAGAAAATTCCGGAAGCCATGGCGGAAGTGCAGGGACATATATCAACGATAGGGAATTGGTTCACCCTAGTAGTAATAACCATGACCGATTTCAAAACGTGAAAAAAGATTTTAAACTTATTTGTAAAGTTTCTTTGATATTAGAAATAGAAAGTGATAACTACAAAATCTTAAGTCAGGTTTGTGTATGATACAAATGTTAGGATTTATTTAGACCAAATAGAGAAATATTCAGATATCTGTGATATTGCATTTGTTACTGAAAAAGAGTCGAGAGATACAAGAGGGACAGTCAAATATATAATCTCACCGTAGAATTATCCACAATCTAGATATAGGAAGATGTGGTGTGAGTGCCAATGAGACAACTCTCCATCCAAATAACAATTTAAAAAGTAAACCATCATAGGTTAAAGTACGGCCTTCAACACGGAGCCTTGGCTCACACCGAACAACAAGCTATAAAGGGCCCCAAAATTACTAGTGTAAAACCATTCAAACGGGAACACCAACGGTCTAATCTATATAAACAAAACGAGAAACACGTATATATTACATAAACAAACGACAACTACTGTACATCAGATTCCTGACTTAGGACAGGTGCAAACATTTGCAGCGGGATTAAACGTTTTAATGGATCCAAACCTTCTCCCTTTTTACATGCATATATTTGGATGGTTTTGTTTTCCTAACAATTATGATTGTATCGAGTGTTAATATAATTGTGGAGAGTTGTCTCATTGGCAATCATAATACGTCTTGTTTTTATAATTACAATGTAACATTGAATGATCTGGTGCATTAATTGTGCAATTACTTCTGAATCACCAAAAATAAATACATATCACTAAAGTAAGATAAATCTGTAAACAATAACCTGAACATTTTAATCGCGTTTTATTCTTAAGGTAATATCAAACTTCTTAATGACCGAGATACGTGTTTTTCAAATTCCTACATAGCAAACGACAATTTTCTTCTGAAATATGTGGTTCATAGAAAATTGAAAGCAACACCTTAAATAACTGCATGCGTCCGATGCGTTTTACTGGATATACCTTCACTATAAAGTTTGTTGATTTTTTTATTTTTTGTGTGAAAGGGTTTAAGTAAATTTTTTGTCAATATTTATGGAAAATAAACGAGCCAATTTAATTTTTTTTCAAGGTGAGAATTTTTCCTTAATTTGCAATTTAACATTGACAATAGACAAATATGCGATAAATGTTTAACTTTTGAAATTCCCTCAGTCACATAACATTAACGATGGACAATTTAGTCTTTATATTAAGATATTGTTGTTGTTTTCTAGTTTAATTGATGTCTTTTAAATGTTGTATTGTTCTAATATATTTCACTTCTGACACTCGAAGTCATGTGCGTACGCTACTTTGTGTATTTCAGATGCTCGTGTATTGCGTACTGTAATCATATCATTATACAACAAGTTGTCATAATATTTTAAAATTATATAGAAACCTATTATCCTGTTTACGTTTATCATGTTTATGACAAATCAATTTCAGATTAAAAAAAACTTAATTCTCCTTCCTTGGTTTATTTTTTCTCTCAAAGTTAATGACTCAAATAGGACTCTTTATCAAGTTATTATCTGTGTAAGTATACATGCAGAATAAAAAGTAAAATAAATTATCATAACCATCCTGTATTTATAACAATATATACTTTCGTTTAAAAAGAAAAGCTACTTTCTAAGACCAAAAAACAGATAGACTGGCAGGGCTATTGAACATGTTTGTTTTTATTAACAGCTTCTTATCATTTGATTTAGACTGTGTTGTGCCCTGTAATAGGTGTGTTGTTGATAACAATTTTATTGGCGGAATATTATAAACAATTAGTTGAAAATAAAAGCAATAATCTGTATTCTAAGACATTTATAACCCATTGGGTTGACTGATATGCACGTCGAATTCAAATAAGATACCTTAAATGGCAGGATTCAAGATAAAATTGAAATCAGAAATATAAAATCAACTTTAATCTTTTACTATTTACCCGATTATTTCTTGAATCAGTAAATTTAAGTCTTTTTGGATCTTTAATGTTTTCTTGAACTATATGTTTTATAAATATCTGACGTTTGCATAAAATTATCGAACTCCAATTTGCACAACAATTCATGGACAGACAGAATTATATACAACACATAATCTTTACATGTATAGGTATAGACAATAGTATTCGTAATTGCTGGTTTCCGTAGTACTTGAAACTTAATCAGGATATTGTCATTATCGTTCAGGTTTCTCATACACTGATTTTAGTATCAAAAGTGTAATGCATAACCATTTACTAAGTATCATATGAAATCATTTTTTTTTACAAAAAAACACCGAACTCCTAGGTAAGTTCGACAATGGGAAGTTTTGTCCATAATCCAGTTGATACTTTAGTTGATTGTGCCATTGCCAAATAATTTGTAACTACTGATGAAGTCTTAGATCCCCAACAATTACCATACGGTATCGGTATTGCTAATTGTACAAACCGTACGGAGATAGTGGTGATTAATATCCTTGTAAATGGTTTGTAAGTGAAGTCATTGCATTCTTTATTATTCTACATGGTATCATGACCGACAGATTGTCACTAGTGGAATACTAAGAAATAACACTAGAGTTAACATTATAATAAATATTTTAAAGATATTAATCATCTATCATTTTAAGTTTTATGAGGTCCTTGCGAAGTCGTCAACACTTCGTTACTCTAGTGATAAGGAAACAAAATATAATAAAAAAATCATTGTTTTGTTGACCTATTAAGTATCCTGTTTGCTGTCAATTTGAAAGGCTTTTATAATATTTATTGCGGTTACCAGCATAACTAACACTCTGAAATTAATGATTTATCATACTAAATATCAACATGATAAAGCTTAGAATGACTTTAAAGAGATCTAACTACTTCAAAAAAACGTTTGAATAGTATCTGATCGGTCTTTCTCATATAATCTGAATGTCAAATTTATCGATTCTTACATGTATCTCTTTTAAAATTTCGAATCGACTAAAGCCGATTTTTGTGCAGATTAAACATCGAATAAAAAGGTTCTATTCTCATATTCAATTTATGGATAGTACTGTAACATTTTTATTGTTTTATTCTTTCAGCGGGGAAATTAAACTTGAACATATTCAAAATTTGATAAAAGTTCTATGTATTGTCAATTCCGAATTTAAAAGTAATTAATTATAAAGTTTGATACAGGTTTACAAACACAAAACAAAAGCAAGTCAAATGTATATGAGTCATTCAAAAATTCATAGGTAAATAGCGCGGTAATTTAATGGTTAAAATAAGTACAATGTTCTATCATATCACAACATGCACGACTAAACAACAACAAAAAAGACATCTTATTTCAGTAAACATTTATGCACATCTTGTACAGTTTAATGAAAAAAAAATCAATCTGAAGAAAACCAATCGTCTTGCATAGAGCAAACAGTTATTTATAACACGTTTAATACACTTAAACTAATACGAGTAATTTACGCGATTTTAGAGTATTGTTTACACTGCAGCGTGTTGATAGTGGGATTATATATTCTCAACAAAATGCAATATCTCAATTTCCTGTTAAATATCTTGAAAAAATAATAGCCAAAGCTTTTTTTCAAATGATGAATAAACCTTTTATAGTGTTAACTTTTAATATTTTTTTTTCTTTATTTCATTTTTATTTTATTTTTTTAACACAATTAGGTCAAACGTTATAGGAAAAGATCTTCTTTTGTTTTTGATATTATAAGTCAAATTTAGTTTGAAGTATGGCGTATCGGTTTTTAAAACAAGAGCTGATCTTAACGGTTTTCAAACAGTGAAAAAGCATAGCCTGCAATTGAATTTAGTACCATTACTCGTCGCTTCATTCTCGTTGTAACACAGGTAGAGAGTTGTCATACAACATGGCCCATATTTAAGTTCCTTATTGAAAGAAAAGTATATTTAAATATATCACAACGTTTTTCGTCAGTGACATGACTATGTTTTCGCTTCGTCATTTCTTATCGACTCAACTTTACTTTAAAACCTTTTCCAAGAAAAATTACCAAATGTTAAAGTAAATGTTAAGAATGTTGTAAAGTATATACCCCACTGATAGTGTAAATCAATGAGTTGACATATAATGGGTGCAGTCTTTTATTTAATAATACCTTTTGCTTCTTTAACAATTCAAAATCTTGATTTATGGAAGGTTAACTTGAAAGTCAAGTTCCACTTGATATAAACATCAATGATAATGGTATATATATATAAATATATAGATAGATAATTTCTAGTTGAATTCACTAGTTGGTAAAAAAAATCATCATAGAGTACGAAGTTGATGCATTGAGGACCAAAATTCCAAAGTTTGCCAGATACAGCTAAGGTAATTAAATTAATGTTATTTTTTTCTGACCACAATCACCTCTTTCACAAAGCAGTCCGTAACCAGTCTGACAGGATCGGAAGTATGTTAAATTATTTTTGTAACAAGATTTTAAGTATTTTCAAAATAGTTTGTTAATCAAATTCAGTGGGATTTTGATATTCCCATCATTTTGAAATGATTTTACTGTACTAGGTCGACGAAACCTCTGCTGGTAAACTATCATTCGCCAAGTGAATCGTCAAATATAGTCAGTACGTCTGTCCTTTAATGATTTATAACAAACCATTCAAAACTTGTCCGCTTTTTTGAAATTTTTAAATTAAAAGAAAATAAGGTTTCAACTCCCTAAAGCAAAGTTTACCTTAGATGGATTATGCTTAGTTTATTGTTGTCCTTTTTCGTTGATTAGCAAGTTCTGAATGAATTTAGTTTTCAATATGCGCAAGTTATAGTTTCCTTTTATCCAAAAAAAAAATAATCTTGTTTTTTAGTGATACGGAACACCACACAATGAAATGATTTGCGTTTTTTTCCCGATTTCCCTATACTGCTTTATACGCTACAGTTATTCGTCTTATGGGATATTTGCATATCAACATGATCTAGACGGGACATCCTTTGATGCAAATATAGTATTTGCTGTAAAAAATATAAGCTGGTCCTTCTTTAAACAAATATAACAAATACGCCAAACTCAAATGCGTAAAAAACTTATCACATCAAATGCTATCATTCAACGGAACAAGTGAAAAATAAACACCATATTCATAAATTGCTACAGCATTTACAGAAACAAGTTGTTTGAACGATAAATAGTATTTTGAAAAGAGGTGAAGAAATAAATAAAATTTAGTCTAAGATGACATGCTATATATTAAACATTACTGTGTGTAAGATTTCCTTTCGATGAAACAGACTTTTCTAGCATTTGTTTTATCTAAATAAAATATATGTTATTGAGGTTTTGTGAATTCAGTTTATACAGTTCGTATTTACATGTTAATCAACAATAATAGATTTCCTCAGATCTTGATTAACTATAAGAAATGTCTACGAATCTTGAGCATTCAGAACGAATTAAGGAATAAATATTTGGTTGATCAAATGGACTATATCATTCACGTTTAAACGTAATAAAACGTTAAATGATTGCTTGCTATCATTCAAAGACCAAATGACTTGGATGTAGGAAATTATATGTCAGTGTAACAATTACCATAGTCCTTACCGTATAGTAAACTATGTCTTAAATATTTAAATTAAGAAAATTAAGATATAATTATTTACACAATAATTGATGAATAAAAGGGTAAAAATTACTTAACTTGGAATATAGTTATAAATGCACATTTATAATCCTTTTGACTTTTTAAATATATAAGTAAGAAAGATTTTTTTTTTTCATTTTAATGATGGTTCGTTCTAACTTTTTTAGGGTAGAATCATGGGAAACTGTTCTGGTTCTCGTCCAAATGAGGGTTGCCATAGGCCTACACATGACGGTTGTTTTACACACGAAGGTCATCCTCCATTGGATCGTAAAGAAAGATATGACCAATTAAAAATTATTCTTTCTGAAAGCTATGATACGGTTTATGAACTTCAGGATACGTATGTAAGTAAAAGAAAGTTTACACATGTATTACTTTAATAACTTATTGTTTAAGTGTGTTAGCATGTCCTTATATTTCACTAGTTTTTTTTTAATTTATTATAGAATGATCGATTTTAGAACAGACC
Organism: Mytilus trossulus; assembly: GCF_036588685.1. Lineage (NCBI taxonomy): Eukaryota > Metazoa > Mollusca > Bivalvia > Mytilida > Mytilidae > Mytilus > Mytilus trossulus. Next base: position 35,231,059 of record NC_086385.1, on the reverse strand, counting down.
CTTAAAAATACATATCATTATGATAGAATACATATTACGTCCAGCTTGTACTTAATGTATTTTATGTGAAAAAAAAGTCAGAAGATTTTGGTCTATGCATCATTATTTATAAAAGGGGTGGAAGATACCAAAGTAATAAGAACGGTACCAAGTGAAAAATAGATCGACAAAATCATGGTAAAACAAAACGACGATTGATACACATCGATCTACAAAATACTGCATCTAAATCCTAAGACAGAGCAACATGAATCTAGAAAACATTTTGAAAATAGGGGTTCCGTATCAATGCAGTTACTGAAACTACCCTTTTGCATTTACCTAGTACGCTTGATGGAAAAAGTCTAAATTGACTGCAAATGATTTTTGGAATTTCTTTTTGTTTGTGGTATGTTCATATAAATGGTAATACATTATGCCCCTCTTTTGGTAGTATTAATAATGTGTGTAGCACATAACCATTATTAACCCAAGTGTCATTGTAAGCGATCATAAAGACCTGATATAATACTTCAGGTCCATGACTCAATAGTATAATAGTAATATATCTGGTAATCTGGTAAACAAACAAAGATGCACATCATTTTATTTTATGTTTGTCTCATCCAGAAAAAAACACCTTCAAAGCTTAGAAAGGTAACTTGTTTACTCTTGTGTTATCCATGTAACATGTGTTCTTACAACAATACCTGACTGTATTAGGTTTTTGGTTTTAAGTCCAATTTTAACAGGAATTTGTGATAACATTCAAAGAAAGTAAAATCACTGAAAACACTGAACTCCGATTCATATGAAAACAAGAAGAGGTCGACAAGAAGAGGCGCACAGTTTGCTCCCATAGGAATGCCGACAATTTCTTGGAAAAGTCTACATCCAAACTCAACACATATGTTGTCGATAAGAAACTCCAGCATACTGACCACTTGTTCTTCTGTGTAGCATGTTTTACCTTTTTGTTTATCACTATTAACGAACTATGCCTTATGCTATCCCAAAGTAATAAATTTATAGCGTATGCTACCATTTTTATGTTGGAAGGCATTTTGGATTATTTTTTTAAGGCGATTGTTCAATTTCACATTGGGAATACGGGTATACAGGGTTGAAAAATCAATGTTTTCCTCAATTCTGATATCAACAAATCGCGCTTGCTGTGACTTTATCTATACCACAACGGGCGTCACATCGGAAGAAGGATTTCCCTTTCTGATTGGGCAAATAAGATAGTCCCCAATCTTAGATGGGTATCAAAGGACTCAGTTATGGTTTTTTTATAATAAAAAAGGAATTCAGTTTTTTTTTCTTCTTATAAATTTTCCCCTTTTTTGCATTAATAACGATTGCGTTTTTGAAATGAGTTATGTTTTTTTTTTAAATAATGTTAAAAGTTGTTTTTTTAAATATTTATTTCTTTAGTTTTTCACGAACGAAGCACAGTATGATTGTTTTAATGCATATTTATTAGGCAAAGAAAGTCTGTCTAAAGGGAAGAATACTTGAAGTTATTAAAAACACAGTAACATCATTTTCTATGATGACACAACTGTCAGATGAAGAGGCAAAGCAAATAGGAAATAAAACCAACGAAGCACTAGTAAGTGGACATGTAAAAAAAGACCCTTTAAGTTTTTCCATGACATAGTTTTCCATCGAGAGATTTATTAAACCTACCACTTTGTTTTCTTTTTGCAACCTTAAAAATACTTACATTTTATATAAAAATCAGCTTCAAACCGGAAAGAAACACATTAATAAGTCAGCAGCCTGATATCACTAACAAATAAAACAAAAGACATTAGTTTGAACTCTAGATAATTAGGTATACCATGTTTACAAACTCTATTTACCCAATCATCTAGAATTGAACATTACAAAGAATTTTAATATCAAGTTAATAAAAAACTATATCTTTTCACTTGTAAAAATATTGGAAAAATATAGACAGCACAATTAATTAGAAAGTCGTTCGTTGTTCAAATCTGCTGAGACATTAAGAGGACAATAAATAGACTTTGATTCACAACAACATTCAAAACTGAAAACAAGAGGAAAAACAATTATTCGCAATAGCCATACGAGTTACTCGTTTGTAAAGTTTATTCAAAATATCATGAAACAACAACAAAAAAATATATATGCATGCTTGCTTTGCATGAACACTAAGTGTATTTGTGTAAGCGTCATTTGTATACAGAAATCGTAACATTTTGTTCATTGTTATCTTTATTTCAGTAAGTCGTGTCATTAAATTTCGAATAATGACACTCCCTTTATTTAACTGTGTGGTCAGAAAAACTACTATTTTAGTGTAATACCGTTGCAATTATTTCCTTATTTCACAATTTAAAGCAATGTTTAAAAAATATTTCGCAAGATCTGCATAATTGTTCACCGCGCATCAGGAAAGGCAATGATCTTTGTAATGAAGAAGAATGGTACATAAACGTCGCATGTCACAAGTTCAAATTTACAATTTTGATATCATTAAAGACAAGGCTCTCATATCATGCATATAGAGGTAAAGCTTGTATAACTTTTAATTAACTGATTAATTTACAATACTCTCGTTTACAGGAAAAGTATTGGTTAAGATGCTCAAAGAAAATAATCTTAAGTGTAATACACAGGCTTAACCAAGTAAAATTCCAAAAAGACAAAAATGATTCACAAACAAATTTAACTGGAGATCAACTAAAGAAGTTAAATGATCTATTAGATAATTTAAATAAAAATTGTCTACCTTTGCTTAAAGTTGATCAATCAAGTAATGATGCGCAAAAAACGGATGAACGTGAAACAAATAGTTCAAGTGTAGAAAGAAAAAAAGATTCTATCAACAGCCCATGGAAAGATGGTGAAAGTGAATCAATTTATGGACAAAGGACTGATGACCAACACGAAAAGTTTGTTTTATTATATACATTTACATTGATATTAGAAACAGAACGCAATAGCTGTATTGATATATGTAAATATATATAAAAAGTAATACAACAATAGATGTTTAACATAGAAAAATAAAAAAATTAATTCAATAAAAGACTGTTGCATGTATTTTTATATCCCTGATCATATTAAACAAACTAAAGAAAATGTATGCAAGTAACAATAAGAAAAAGACAGTAACGCAACGAGAGGCCATTGTTCGAATGTGAAATGTGTTTGCAAGATAAGTCATATGGGACAAACCTGAATTTGTGCCGAGTTGGAAAGAGCGTATCTTGTTTCATGACATTATTCAAGGATGTCCATGAATAAAAGTAGGATTACTACATTTTCATATTTCTTAATACGCCATATCAATTGCCTCAAATGACTAGCCTTTTGTGTTTTCTACCATATAAGAATATATGGTTTGTTTGTATATGCTCATGTTATTTGATTGATGATTCTTCTATTCGACTATTGATTTAAATAAAACAAAAAAACAATCTCTTAGTGTATCTATTTATTAGATTAAAGCATTTAAGATTGTGATTTAGATTATGGATTGTCATTTAAGGTGATGTATTCATCCGGTTTCACTACTTTTCAATTATCCTTCGTTTGTTTTCCTTGATTTGCAGCTTCTTATAACAGTGATATGTCCTAGATGAAATGTATTATATTCAAATTCAAATTCCGTAACGTGCATAACACTTGGAAAACAATTGTACAAACATTTACTACTTGCGAATTAAACTTTTTGTATATATGCGGTTTGAGCGAAGGCTCTGTTTTGAAGATCGTTCTCTGACCTATAATGGTCTACCTTTACAAATCGTTACTTTAAACTAAGGAAAATTGTCTTTTTGGCACTTATACCACATCTTTTTATATGCATATGCTACGAACACAATGTCCCGTGCACCAGCATTTGTTGTTGTATGATCAGTGGTAATTTTTCAAAACTAACTAACTCACACGATTGCTTTAAATGTTACTGTGAGTAAGGATGTTGATTGAACAAGTTATATCAATGTCCAACATCTTCTGCTAGTGTCCTCCGAATTGATGTGTGTTGGGGAGCTCTATCCCTCTTATAAACAGACTTAAACAACACAAAGTAAAAACTGTCAGTAGTGCTGGACATTGACGCGGTTGGTACGCGTTCAAAACACTTTAGATGTTTTTGCATTGAACATTTCGGAAGTATTACATACCATGACATTGAAATATTGTTTTCCTAGTACTCTAGTTACATTTTCAAAAGATCAAACGGCCTAATTTATAACAAGACAATTTACGAAAAGCAAACAGGACAGACATAAACCAACGACAATCTCTGAACTACAGACTAATATATGGCTTGGGAAACCTACTTAAAAAAAGTTGCATGGTTGAACCAGTTTGCTAGCCAAAATCCTTTACCTAACTTGACACAGTAAACCATTATAGATAAGGTAAATGAAATCGAGAAACGAGAAACACTGATGAACCACATCAACAAACGTCAACCACTGAACAACAGGTTCTTGACTTAAGAACGGTCCAAACAACTGCAACGGTTTTAAACGTTTTAACAAGCTAGTACTTGATCCATCTCAAAATAAATTCACAATTTTGTAACAACAAGTCAGTCTGAGTATAGTGTAATTACAAGTTTCTGTTTTTTAATTTTCTCATATTCCAACTAAAACATAGAAAAAAATAACAAACCTTTTTAATAACATATTAAAAAAAACAGAATGTGGTGACCCTGCAAATAGGGCTGATACTTGAAGAAGAAGGTTACCATCCATATTGTTTTTATTGTTATTGTTTTTCTTTCTAAGGGTTATATCTTATATCTCTTTTTTTATATGTACCAGATTTCAGAATTGTTTGTTATGAATATACATTTTCACTTCTGTTTTTGTACAATGAATATACATTTTCACTTCTGTTTTGTACAATGAATAACCAAAGAATTTATTTTCAGTGTTCCAGCTAGAATTTCAAAAGGGCAGGGTACCAATCCTGAAAAAGGGCATTTAACGCGTGATATGATATTATGAAAAGGGCATGTTTTAATAAAAGATATTAATCAAACATTGTGTTTATTCGTTGAATCACAGATTATACAAGAACAAAATCATAAGCCCATATAGAACTCTATCTTTCTACTTTTTAGGCTGAAAAACTTGTCAAGCAGCTTGTCAAGCAGCTTGTCACACAAGTGTTTAGATCATTGCTTGGCACAGTTGAGCTTTATATGCAGTATATTTTGAAAGGTGACCTGTCTCATTCTGTTTCTATGGTTCAAGTGACACATTTTACCAGTTTCACTTTTCTACCCCTGTTGTGCTTACTGGCAATGCAGCACAAAACAGATGTACTCAGTAAATGCTCAATGTTAGGATATATAGCAACAGTGAAAAATTGTATCAAAAATAAAGAATGCAGAAAAAGATGACTAAGGCACCTTACCGACGCTGCTACTAAGACCCTCTTTAACTTTTCCCATAACTCAAAATCCCTAAACATATATATTCTTAAGCAAGAAGTATGTAGACATATTTTAGAATATGTAAGTGGGGTTTCTCAATGCTAGGAAAACAATCAGATTGAGTTATCTTTCTTTATTCTGGTGTGCTTCTTCTTTGGACGATTATAAACAGTACGTAAATATGATCAACAATCATGACAATATGGCGGCCGATTTTGTAATTTTCGTATCAAAAATGAAGGCAGTCAATGACAAATACGTCCGAATTTGCTGTTTATTTCATGGAAAACAAATAAAACTATGTCTTCAACGAGTTTATTATGGTTTTCAACTTTCTGTCATTAGGTTTCCTCCATGAAACTACGGTAAACATTGCAAATTGTGCCTAGCCCCAAGTTGTTGCCGTATGCACATTTCTTTAAAGATAATTACCGACTGACCGATTCTATTTGAATGAATTAATGTTGATGATCATTAATGACCCATCCGATAAACGGATTACCTATAACAACAGATTATGACACCAGTTGTAACCGTTGATTAGCTTGGGGTCGTAAACAAAGTTATAAACTTTTCCCCAGGTAAAATTTAGTAATTAGCGTATCATATCAATATGAAAAAATAAATATACAATCGATCTTCAATAAAAGGCAGGGCGTCCTGGAAACTGTAAAAACGGCACAAGGCGGCATTCGGGAAAAGGGCGGGCGCCGCGCCCTCTGAAAATGGTCTAGCTGGAACACTGATTTTGTAAAATATAATTCCGTTTTCCATTTCTACTGCATATATTACTCCAAAAATTATTTTGATTTACCTGTGTACATTATTCTTATGGTGGCAATTTGTTCAAGGTTATTGGTTGTTTTTTCTGAAATTGTTTAACATCTAACAACTTATTTTATTGATTTTGTGTTTACATTGTGTCATAGATCAAATTCATTCGTTCAGTGTATGTTCACATGTGTTAATATAAATTTTGATTGAATTAAGCCATATCCTTTGGTATATATAGTGTGTCTCTCTATGTTTTGATGTTACATATTGGTTCAGATAAGGGTGAAGGTTGTTTGGTACCTATTAAAACGCTTTTACAAGTTGTATTTGTTTTCATCTGTCCTAAGTCAGGAATCTGATGTTCGGTAGTTGTCGTTTGTTGATGTGGTTCATAAGTATTTCTCGTTTTTCGTGTTTTATATATAGATTGTACCGTTGGTTTTCCTGTTTGAATGGTTTTACACTATTCATTTGTAGGACTCTCTATAGCTTGCTTTTTGGTGTAAGCCAACTTGCTCCGTGTTGTATGTCGTGTTTTATTCACCTATAAATTCACATTACTATAAGACCTGTCACGGTACTTTTCTATCCCAAATTCATGTATTAAGTTTTGATGTTATATTTGTTATTCTCATCGGATTTTGTCTTATTCTAAGTTCGTTTCTGTGTGTGCTACACTTTAATGTTGTGTCGTAGTTTCCCTCTTATATTTAATGCGTTTCTCTCAGTTTTAGTTTGTTACCCGGATTTGGTATTTTCTATCGATTTATGAGTTCGAACAGTGGTATACTACTGTTGCCTTTATTTATATCAACACTGTATAATGGGGAGAAAAGGAAAATCACCGTCTACAAAACAAAATTAAAAATTTGGAATAAAAAATCGTTTCGTTTGTCCTAAATTGAAGCGTATAGTATCCATATGTCTTAATCTAGAAAAAAACAACTAATGCCATGTATTTTGGATTAAATGAAGTAGGTTTATTTGGGTAAATTTCGGTAATATATTTAGATAATTCTGGGTAAATAAAGGAGTAAATATCAAGATAGCGGTAGGTATTATTGAACCCATCACCAAATGTAAAAGTGACGTGTCTTTACTGAGTGTAGTCATAAACTGAAATTTATAGCAATACGAAATAAATCTGATATTAAAGGGGTGCAATTCTAACTACCTGTCAATACACTTTATCGCCGAAACGTACCTTTATGAAGTCGAGGAGAAAATTATAACCTTCAATCATATCTTCACGTTAACAGTAAGTGTCTCTAGCAAGCTCTCCTTTTTCGTTACAGTAAAGGCTTAAACGAATAGCAAACAAAGTTGCAATGATATTTTACAAAAGACTGTTTAAATAAATATGACAACTTGTTTTTAGAAGAATGTGTGTTAGTATAGAGAACAGTAAAATCATAACTGTCAATAGAAGTAAAAGGACCATGAAAAGCACTTATTTTTTTAATAAAACCTCTAAAGAATTCTTAAAACTTTAACGATAATTTATATCATTATTTTCATAGCTTCATTACAACAGTTAGTAACTATTTTTATAAGTAGTAAGGGAGGTAGTTATCACAACTGACAGATTAGAAGTAGAACACTAAATATAGTACCTAACAAGACAAAATGATAATATTGACTTTCGGTGTCCAAAAATAGGCAAATCGAACATATTTTGACTTTATTTACTGACTACAAAGTAAAATCATCTTTTTTTATAACACTGCAATACTTTCATTCTGATTGGTAAAGTGGAATTGTCATAAAGTGCGTTGAACTGAACAGTGGTATAGCAAACCTCGAATTTCCTCTAAAATAGTATTACACACTATAAATGCGGGGATAAAACAAATTTTAAATTGTTGTTGTTGTGATTTAGGTCAGCAGTACATTCGGGACTTTTAAATACTCGGACTAGGCTTTATAGTGGAGCGGCGGAGAGGACAATTTTAGTAATTTAAATTACCTAAATACCTCATGCGATTTTGATAGCTCATTGGAAAGCTGCAATCTTGTACTTTTTGAAAATATGTGTCGTAAATATCAAATCTGGAACAATAATATCGAAAATCAAGGTCAAAGATCATCACTTTAAAAAATTATACTTTCATCTAGAGAAACAAAACCATTGATATTTTTCAAAATTAATAATCTATTCAATGAATTATGAGTATTATTATGTAGAAAAACGTTAGTTCATACAAAATATTTTTCATATTTGCATATGACGTCAGAACAACGTTTAATTTAACTTTTTTGAAGGTAGTCCATGGTATACAAATTGTAATGCCTAATGGAAAACAGGAACATATTAACATTGATAATTGACATCGACAAATAGCATTTCTTGAATACTTTGATTGTTAAAAAGTTTTTCAAAGAGTATCTGAAATGCATAGTAATTGTTAATAAATCAAACCAAATATGCAGCCGTGAAAAATTGTTTCAGTTTTCAAGGATTCGACTGGTCACTGAGTTTTCTTGAAATGAATTCAAACTATCTCAATACAAGATACCTTTTTATATAATATAGTTATTGATATATTTCTCAATTAGTGCAAGCGTGTTGTAGAACAAATTCCGAAAATTGACCGTTATGGTATCTGTGATGAGTTTATTTTCATACCAAATGAAACGTCGAAAACATTATAGCAAATTAAAATAAAGTTACCAAATATTACAAGAACTGTGTTCATGATATTTCATTACAGCTACCTACATTTTGACAAAAACATAAATCAGTGCAAGGAAGATCCAGCTCCTTGCAAACACGTGCTGCCTGGCATGTTTTTCCCCTTACATGAACAAATTAGATCTTGTAGAAAATCCGTTATCATTTATCCCTCAAAGAAAACTGGCTCTAACTTGTCATTTTGCGCAGTTTTCCAACAAAGGCACATTGGGAGCCAATATTTCGGTTGGCTAGATTTGCCGACAACCAAACTTGGCTTTGCCACATTGTACGTAGTACGTGTTGCTTAAGGGCATACGATACAGTTTTGATCCTGTATTTACAAGTTCGTAAAAATTCATATAGGCTATTTTTTACCTGATTAAATCAAATATGTAATAAAAAATATACCTTCATGTGCTACTTTTTGAGTAAAATGAGGTCGAAATTTTGTATATTTGCTCAAAATTCAGATTTGTTGCCGAAATTTCTTTTTCGAAAGAAAGACATAACTTTTTTGTTATAAAAGATAAACAGAAATTGTTTTTGTTAAATAATCGGTAATTTCTCTTTTTTATAAGTATCCTAAAAAAATATGCATTTTTTATGCAGAAATAACTCATATTTATCAAATGTTCATGATTTGAGGAAAATACGTCATTTTTTGCTGCATGTTTATCAAAATTAAAAAAAAATCATTTATTTACAGTTTTATAGAATTTGGGCTATATAATCTCCCTGCAAAATGAAACAAATTGCTGTTTTGAAAACTAGTGGTCCATGAATTCGTTTTCAAATTAAATCAAATTAAAGTCATCTTTTCTCGATATGTCACAGTTTGACGTCGCGAAAATAACATTTTACGTTAGCAACGTCTTACCTCCCCTATAACTGTATCGTATGCCCTTAAATACGAATTCACATGCCGAAAGCTTTTCGTTTGAATTATTTTACATTGTCTTATCGGGGCCTTTTATAGCTGACTGCGGTATGGCCATTTGGGCTTTGCTCATTGTTGAAGGCCATAATGTGACCTATAGTTGTTCATGTCTGTGTCATTTTGGTCTTTTGTGGACAGTTGTCTCATTTGCAATCATACCATATCTTCTTTTTTTATATTATAAGACTTTTATCTTTATTTATAGCCAAGTGATGTCACCGCAAATTTCAATCGTTGTGATAATTCTTAAATTTGTATTTCGAGTCGTATAAAACAGCTTCAATCACTCTAGCAGCAACTAAAGCACTATTAACTTCATCGTGCGTTAAGGCTACAAGATAACCAAAACGGCTTGGTTTTGTCCTAAAGAGGTTGAATACCGACTTTTAACCGATTCCAAAACAAACTTGAAGTGGAGTCACACCCACCCAGAGCATGAACGACCGGCATAATAAGACTTTAAATGGATTAGTTATGTTATTACAATTTGACACCAGGCACTCTGAGAGAGTAGCACATTTTCTCCGAATGTCATGCGAAATATTCATTGATACTGAAGAAAATGTTTCAAAAGACTTTGTCAAGAGACAAGTAACAAAACTTATCAAACAGGTTGACAACATTGCTTCTGATATTTCCAACGATATGCATTTGTACTTGGTTATTTGCACGATAATATTCCCTAGATATATAAATATTTTCCATTTTTGTCATACAATTGAGGCTGCTTCATAAAGTACATGCATACCGATTTGTTCGTTGTTTTTTTATGGAGCTACATGTACTTAATTAAGTCGCCTTTCATCTCAAGCGTTTCTAATTCTGCTTAGATGTTATTCGCTGTATTAACAGCGTCTCCAATGGAGATATCGCTAGCAAATACAATGCTAGATTTATATTGTCCTTGTTGAGCAAAAAAGGCTATGGCATCCCTGTAGTACCTCTCAAGTTTAGCCTTATGTTTAGAGGAAGCAGCATCTATAAGATTGACTAACCTTCCAGCAGATGAAATTGTATGTAATATTTTCACCCTTTTATGAGATTTTTTATGCAAATAATACACTTGTATGTATTGTGATCATTTTTTCAGGCACTTAACAATTAGATAAATCGGAATCTATAACTGGTGATTCCTTTTCAGCTGATACTGATTTTAAATTTTGCTTACTTGTGTAGCTTTTATAACATCACCTATGATATCTAAATACGGGTAATTCACTTGCTGTTTCATTTCAGAATTCGTTCAAATAACTGAACACTCTCATCACGTCTCTTTACTGCAGTAGTAATCAGACTTTTTCTTCCAGATTCTGTTGATGTTATTAATATTTCATCAACAACAGAATCGCAGATAATGCATTTGTCAACACAAACTTCCACTTTCCTTTTTTTTTTTTGCATCTTGCGGGAGCAGGTTTTACGAGATTGTTAAATTGTCCATGTGATTGAATAAAAAAAACCAAATCAAACACACCTGAAAACCAAACAAACCCTAAAATGAAATTCACTTTCCCAGTTAAATTCAACAAAATCGAGTATACAACAATACCAAACAACATGAATAAATCACAAGGCTTTGGAAATTATAAAATGAACAAGAAATATGTTTACAGTGTTATTTTCAACCATTTTCAGATGCATTAAGCATTAAATTTAGGACTATTTGGAAATGCCCTTACATTGTATGAAGTTCACGAATAACTGTATTTACTAATTTCATTCACAAATATTTTTTTAAAACGTGTTTGTTGTGAAATTTGACTACCGAATCAGCAGTTGGGTATTCGATGCAAGTAGGGTAACGTCAGTAAAGGCTATTTTTAACGTCATTTGTACCACATTTGATATTGACGACAAATATTTTTCTAAAGCTGAATAACCGATAAACAATTTAAGACCTTAAAATTCCATGAGGTATTTAGGTAATTTAAAATCGTTAACTAAGCGACTTTTTCAACATTCGCCGCTCCACTATTAAGGATGTACACCTCTGAGGAGCCAAAAATTTCTAGAATTAAACTTTTTTTCTTAACCTGATTTTTAGGTTTATAAGACTGTAACAAAACAATTGGTGAAGAAAAAATCATATGGTGGTGTGCTTCTTTTTTTGCTACGGCCCTTTGAAAATGCCCAATTTTGATGATTTTCTCACTTTTCATCGATTTTTACCTATTTTTGGGCTATTATCGTGAAAAAAATCAAAGTTCCACAATTAAACTTTTTTTCATACTTTCCATAAAGATGAAGTGGACCAATCTGAATAAATTTAACTTACAAAAACTATAGGTAGGTGTTAATATAAGAAAGTTTTATCATATTTTGATGCTTTTTTGTGTAAAATTTACCATACTGCCAATTTTGTATTTTTATGATTTTTCTCATTTTAAAGAACAAAATGCATATTAATTCAACTTTTTTGTTATAAATGATTGAAAAAATACATATCTAAGAAATTTGAAAAGACCAAAATGAGATGGGATGTATATTATTCTTGTAAAATCATTTTTTGTATCCCTCACCCATTTTCTCAAAATTTTGACTAAAAATACTGACTTGAATCGTCGTAAAATTTGAAAACTGGATTATTCAAAAACCGTTCATGGCAAATACACAATTTTTTCACAGAGTTATGTTTGATTATAATATTTTTAAAATTCATTGATATTTTCCACTTCTATCATATGTTTTGGAAATAATTTAAGAACGAGATTTCAACGAGACTGAACGAGACTGAAAAGTCAGAAGAATACATCCTTAAGCTCCGTAGTTGAAATGACATGCGTGATTACAATTTATTGAGTGTATGAACCTAATAATTTAAGAAAATACCGTGTAGTATATGCGTAACACCAACACCACATTAGTGACTGCTTTGTGTGTTTTCCTTTTTTTATTTTAGACATTGGTATACATTAGACCCTAATATTAATTTTAGAATTCTTTTCAAAATGAGATAGACGAATATTACCAGTATTCATAATTTTATTAAAATAACTATTTAGATAGTTTTATCAGATTTTTCACGTTTACATAAACACATGCTATTTGTTCTTTAAGAATCACTGGTCTCATGCAAGGCAAATGTAGATATAGGATCGTAGTAGTCAGACATTTGACGAATAATTAATCGGTGGATCATCAATTGATATTTCAACGGACTTTTTGTATTTGGAAAAAAAGCAGTCCCAATATTAATTTTATCTTATATATTTCAAAACAAATATTTTTGAGCTGAATTGGTTGAAAATAAATCAAGCCATAGATAAGAGTTTCTTAAGGCATCTGAACAGATCAAAATTAGAATTAAGATGTGTTACTTCCGGTAAAAAAAAACCATGATAACGTTGTTTTTAAAAGTTCAACGCAACTTTGTGAATTGAATTCTCAAGGATTTACAAATAAGTTGCTCACTTGTGATATTTTTCCATCACTATTTCATAATTTACGCACGAGACTCTATATGATGGAAGGCAAACTTTAGACAAAATTGTATACTAGGATATTTTACAGCGGACAATGGACAATGCAAAAAAGAATTATGAATTTGCGCAAGGTATTTTTGTACTTTTGAAATTTGTTTCCTCGGTTTTTTTGTTCAGATGCCCAAACTAAAATATAACAAATGACTATCACGATAGTTTCGTATAATTGTTTCTTCAATATATAATTTTAAAAAAAATCATTATTGAAAATAATGCTCATTCTAATTAAGACTGTGAAACATCTAGTTTAAGATGTGTTTCCTATGATCATGTCATTACCAGAGACCTCAACATCATCGAAGGTTAAAGCTTTTCTTGATATGGTCCGAAAAATTGTACTCTTTTTGCTATAGATTGCTATGGATTTCAAACAGTGTCATCAGGTTAGAAAAAAGATGCTCTCTGTGTCTATATCAAAATTTAGTGTAAACAATTCTAAAATTAATAATAGTGTCCAATGTTTAAAATTTAAAAAAAAAAGTGAAACAGACAAAACAGCCACTTTTGTATATATATTACGCATATACTTATAATTGTGGGAAAAAAATAAGTAGATTGATAAAGACGAACGTGCGCAATTATCTGTTTCGCTGTCATTTTAAAATCTTCTATTAAATTTGATATAATCTCAAAATCGGCTTGATATATTAGCATACGGCATTTCAAGCCTAATTGTTGGGTACTTTGCTTTATCTTATTATTTCAATACCATTAATATTCACTGTATTGCTAATCTTATTGACACAAACTATTTAGTGATACATTTATAATTATATTTTAAATAAATCGAAGGACGTTTCTGGTATTTTATTCTCGGTTTGAAATTATCCGTCACCTTAAGCTAATTCTACACATTATATTAAATAATATTCCTATTTGTTTATAACTTTCTTATATAAAGTAACTAAACATAAGCGACTGGTAATGTTATGTTCGTTTTGAAATTCCCCATTTATTTTCGTGAATTGAGTGCATTTAACTCGATGAAAACCTAGTTTGAATTGTTGACATATATTAGATATATATAGTATGTCCACGTTTAAAAATCTATTAGATATAAAAAAAAAAATAATAAAAAAAAGATTTTAACATTTTAAAGTACGTGTTGTGTACATTCTCACAATTGTTGACATATATATATATATAATGTATGGAGTATATGTATGTCGACGTTCAGAAATCTGTTAGATATAAAAAAAAAAAAAAAAAAATCTTAATGTACGTATTGTGTATGTTCTCACAATTGTTGACATAGATCAAAATATATGTAATATAAAATTAAAAAAGGTTACATGTAGACTACATAAACAGATTAGGGTTTCATTGTTCCAATGACGTACTTTTTTAATTCATATTTTCATATACTTTGTGGGATAATCCAACAAATTTATCAATTTCAGCATCCCAATTTATTTTTCGACATGATTAACATGTCCCGTGTGACTCTTTGTATATCATAAGATATATTACACTTATCAAAGATCGTGACACGTGATTGGATATATTTTAATTGTTATCTTAAATTCTCCCTCATGAATTCGTCCGAATTTAAAACATTTCTATACTAAATACATGGCTAAATAAGAGACAAGTCATAATTTAGGTTTGTTTGCTCGCAGTAACTTTCTTATTTTCTCAGCGAAACAACATTTAATATCTTGTAAACATTTTACAAATTACAAAAATATACCACAATTCCATCTATATACATTCACAATGTCCTCTAAATACATATCAATACAAACATAACTGTAATATATTATGCAGAGCTTAACGTTAACTTCGTCTATCAAAGTTACTCGAGCACATCGATAATAATCAAACGTAATCAGGACTTATATATGCCTATAAAACCCCACCCGTACTACCGCCCTCGAAATATTCGTGCAGAAAACAGTAACATCAGACCACTTCTGATTTACATACTAGCCAAACTTGTACCACAAGTCTAAAGATAGAAATAGAATAGGGAAATTCCAAATATAACGGAATAGAAATAAATTTATTTCGTTTACATTATAATTGATGAAAAGAGAATTTCCTATTGCAAAAATATAGTCGGTAAACCGGTACAGGCAATTTTCCCACTATTCATTTTAGGTTTTCCATGTAAATTAATGATACAACAAGGAAATCAAAATGTACCATTATAAACAAACAAGTCCAAATTGTGCTCTTATTTTCGGTTCTTTTAGTAACGAAAAGATAATAATAATGTTCGACTTGCACATCCGGATAAATAAAATTAGAACCGTTCTATGCTATCATCTGTTAAAAAAAAACTGATGCATACAAATATAACAAATCTATAACAAAATATAGATTTTTACAAAATGGGTCTTCAAGGAAATACATTCGTTACGTTTAACTAGTATCTCTGCAACTGTTGTCTGTACAACATTTCTATTGAATAGAATAGTTAATGAATTATTATCAACTTGAACTACTTGATCCTAAAATGAAAATATAAATAGTATTCTTATTTTATCAAATAAGTGGTTTGTACAGAATTAACATTTGTTACATGTTCACAATTATTATTAATATTATGCTTTTATTCAGGGAAAACAGTCTACAGACAATGCACATTAGCAAATCGGAAAAACAAGAATATACAAAAATAACCATAGTTCAATAGCACAATGACGTGATCTTTAATTCAAGACCATCGTGAATTGTTTATTTACTTCATTGTTAGGATTATACCCCTATACAGACAGGAAGATAAATAAAATCATGAAAGCAGTCCAAATTAATGTAGTTTGACCAATATTAAAGATACATTAATTTATCAACATGATGAAATGCATGTATTACATATGTTTATTAAAACAATATCCGTGCACTTTAACATACTAAGTAATATTAAATTGTGTCAAGTGTATTGTTTCCTATACTGATTTTATTGAATTTGATGTCACACGTAATACGTGAGGGTATGCAAGGGGTGTACAGAACAGAAAATAATAAGTAAAATGTTCAGAATAAAGAATAAAACAAAAAAGGAGGAGAGAAATATATGCAAAATAAATAAAGAATAGAGAATGATGGAGTGCTACGCTATAAATAATAGAGAAAAATATTACTACGATATAAAGAAAAGAGAATAACAGCAAAAAAAAAACTAGTAAAAGAGAAAAAGGCATAAAAACGTGAAAACAGAAATGAAGATCTCTATTCAGACCCTCATATGTAATCGATCACCCAGTATTGGAAATAAAATCCAGAATTTTCAAATCCACATGCTAATTATGACTCCATATCCGTATTAGTATTCTGTTCTGATATTAGGAAAATCCGTTTTTTGCTATATAAATACTCAGCCATGAACATAAATATATTATATAATATTGGAGATAACTTAATCTTGTAAGTAAGGCATAATATAATCTGAAGTGACTTGTAAAAAATTAAAATGAACATCTTTTTTTAATAAATGTATATAACCCCCCTTTCCACCGTCCCACTTACTATTTCATGTTGATGTAATATATTACAGTTCATGAATTATAACAAAACATTTTTTAAATTGTTTGTTTATAAATTGAGAAATTAAAAAATTATAAGATATCAAGATTTTAAATCTCTCAGGAGTGGTATTCATGTTGATCATATGGTTTTTAACTTTCACGTCAATGACGTTGTGCTATCCTGATACAGACTATTCATTTAAGCAAATAGAGATTTTTAACGTGTAGTTTAAAAATGATTAATCAATTTGATCTATGAATTGTGTATATTATTTATTGATTTACTTAAGTGAAAAACCGTATGAATTTAAAATCAAAATCTTAGTTAGCCACACGATTGAGCTTTTGATTATGACATTTGGTTGCGGACTTTCCTTTTCAAATTTTCCTTGAATTTCATTATTTTCCTGATTTTACTTTTTCCTCCAAAACAGCTATTGAAATGAACAGCAAAAAGCTTTATGTCTAATATGTGCATGTTACTTTGCAACTATATTCCTGGAGTATCAACTGTAAAAGAGGGACGAAAGATACCAAAGGGACAGTCAAACACATAAATCTAAAACAAACTGACAACGTCATGGCTTAAAATGAAAAAGACAAACAGAAAAAGCAATAGCACACATGACACAACATAGGAAACTAAAGAAAAAACAACACGAACCCCACCAAAAACTAGGGGTGATATCAGGTGCTCCGGAAGGGTAAGCAGATCCTGCTCCACATGTAATGTATTGGTTAACTTGATGAAAACATCTGCGGAACATGACAATTATCCGTTTATGTATGCAACATATCTGAGAAGTCCGGAAAGAAATACCAATAAAACTGGTTGATTTGTAGCAGAGACTAATACTTTAGTTCAAATAGGTATTAAGCAAATTCAAACGAATGGTATTCTGGTAAAAACTTTAATGATAATATATCTAGTAGAACATAACACATATGTACAAAAAGTCGAAACAACCGATTTGTAAAAAAAAATGATAAAAATCAGTTAACGATTAGAATGCTTATCTTTATTTCTTGTTATATTCTTTGTCACCACTGAAAAATCATTATATAAACGAAAAAAAGACACTCTCAATATGTAGTTCTAGAGACAAGTGCTGACTGGCGTACTAGAAAAAATAGTTATGGAAGAATTGTAACATTGCGGCCGGTGAAACTTGTTTATGAGATATCAACCCTACCCCCATACATATAGCCAATGCAGAAAATTAAACGCATAACAATACGCACATTAAAATTCAGTTCAAGAGAAGTCCGAGTCTGGTGTCAGAAGATGTAACCAAAACAAATAAACAAAATGACAATACTACATACATAACAACAGATTCTAGCAGTTAACTGACATGCCAGCTCCAGACTTCAATTAAACTGTTTGAAAGATTATGTTTTCATCATATGAATATCAGGCACAATCCTTCCCGTCAGGGGTTTAGTATCATACCATCATAATATATATGAGAAGAACATAACCCGTGTTATGCCAACAACGGTTTTTTGTATACTAGTTCAGTGATAATAGACGTTAAATTAAACTCTGATTTATACACAAGAAACTAAAATTAAAATCATATAAGACTAACAAAAGTCAGAGGCTCCTGATTTGGGACATGCGCAAAAATTCGGCAGAGTTAAACGTGTTTTTTTAGATTTAAACCCTCCCCCTATACCACTAGCCAATGTAAAAAATCAAATGCACAACAATACGCACATTAAAACTTAGTTTAACAGAAGTCCGAGTCCAATGTCAGAATATTGGGTTGTCAACATCTTACGAACGGACGAAACTCTACGAACCTATCTTTAATGAACAGTAATGTTTTTAATCAAAATCCACGATAAATGTCTACTGATATAGTAGTGTGTTTAAAGATATCAGTTAACAATTGCAGAGTCTTTTTGCAACCTTACATTTTATTAGTGTGGTTAAATATCAGTGCGACAATTTATTATCTGTTGTTGCATGTTTCATTGTTTACATGTCGAATATACATGCGTTCGATTTATCTCCCTTATCCATTTAAAAAGAACAATGTCAGTTTGTAATGTAGTTAAAAGCTGGGACTTTATATACAAACAGTATAAACAGTTTACTAACCGTATAAAAAGTCCCTGTTAAAAGCATTGGCGCGTCTGGTTTGCAATTCATTTGATTGCATGATTGTTGGATGTTTAACGATATGTTGCAAGTATTCTATGCTTGTAAAAAGGATTGAAAGGTGATTGAGATGACACAAGTTTAGTATTATTTTTCTTTTATTATATCTCTTTGGCGGATCCGGGGGCTTGGGGAGGGGGGCTAGGGAGACCTGTCCCTTTCGTATGATAAATGTGTGGATTATATAGGGAATTACTGAAGCATGACTGGAGGGGGCCTCTCTTAGGTCAGTCAACGGCAACCCCCTCCCCCTTATGAAAAGTTCTGGATCCGCCACTGTATCCACGCAGTCTTAATCAATATGCAACGAATAACATAGGGTGAGTTTGGGTAAATTCTGACTCCTAGAATAAAGCACCCAACAGGAAATTCTCAATGTGCGCTAGGTCCAATTGGTCTGATTTGCTGTTGAAATTTTTTGGAGAATAAGTTACAGACATATAAAGGTGCACTCAATCGATCGTAAACTTATGGAGTTTTGTGTGTTCTTGTTGAAAGTATGAGTACTACAGCACCAACAAAACTGATAGTTACATAGTTTTTAAAAGGTACGTTTTTCTTTAAATTCGATTTCCAAAGTAAAAAGAATTAGAATAGAGAAAAAAAACCGAAGTAAACATAAACACATAAAAAATCCATTTAAAAAATAATTATTATATATATACTAACAAAGAAAATAAGGACTGTAATTAAAACAAGCAAACGAAAAATCTATATACGTTTACAACACTGGGTCGATGCCACTGCTGATGAACGTGTTGGCCCCGAGGCTATCACAAGTCTAGTAGTCAACACTTCGGTGTTGACATGAATATCAATATTGTGGTAATTCTATACAAAATTCCTGTTTACAAAACTTAGAATTTTTCGAAAAACTAAGGATTGTCTTATCCCGGGCATAGATTACCTTAACCGTATTTGGCACAACTTTTTGGAATTTTGGATCCTCAATGCTCTCCCATTATTTTCTTGTTTGGCTTAATAAATATTTTGATATTAGAATCACTGATGAGTTTGGTGAAGACGAAACGCGCGTCTGGCGTTCTAAATTATAATCATGGTACCTTTGATAACTATTTACAGAACATGTTTTCAAAGGGTTAACTGTTGGTTTTTTTTGTTTTTTTTTATTCAAATATTTATTACAATGTTTCCCTTTAGTTATCTTCTTGACTTTTACAGTTTAGCTAGAATATAAATCAGTTAAAGGTCAAGAAGTGATTATTTTGATTTTCTTTCTCTCTTTTTTGTAGATACCTCCACTATCTGGAGCACCATATGACATAAATTATTATCTTTTAGATGTTCGAGCAAAACCCATACCATGTAATATATTGTTAAGTCAGATATAATTTTTTTGTATTTTTAATAGGAAAGAAATAATGGGAATCTGTTTTGGTTGGCTGAGTAAAGGGAACCTTCTTTCTCATCCAAACCCTCCTCCAATAGACCGTGAAGAAATATATAAAGATTTGAAAACATATTTTCATGAAAGCCATGAAAAAGCTGATCAACTGCAGCAGAATTTTGTAAGAATTATTTTGTTTATTATCTTTACATATGATTAATATAAGTCTTTATTCATTGCTTTTAAGGGTGAAGTTGAAATCAACCCTTCGTAAAATTTTCTGACGCCATTACTACTTATTTGATTGTAGTGGAAAATCTGTTCCACAGGCGACAACGGGTACGTTCCAAAATGGCATATCTATAATCAAAGCAAACAATAGATGTATCATGTGTATAAGAAGATGTGGTATGAGTGTAAATGGTACACTTCTCCATCCAAGTCACAATTTGTAAAAGTAAATCATCATAAGTCAAGGTACGGTCTTCATCACGGAGCCTTGTTTCATACCGAGCAGCAAGCAAAAAGGGCACCAAAACAGAATTATTTTCTTCTAAAGAAACAAGAAACACTTATACCCCACATCAACAAACCACAACAGCTGAAAATCAGGTTCCTGGCTTACATTGTAGGACAGTTGCAAACAAATGTAGCCGGTTTAAAGGTTTGGATATGTGTCGATCCTCACCCTTACATGAAACAATAGTGTGACATCACAACAAAGATAATAACACTATATTACAATATAAAATATCAATTGAAATGGCTTAACTCAATAAAAAGATTTTAGAACACAAACAAATGAACATATTTTCAACGAATAAATATGATCTTTAATAGAATGTAAATACAAAATTGATAGAATAAGGGTGGGATGTGAAAATCACACTTCCCGTAAAATGGGGCCAGTATTGTAACACTCGACTGTCCTCATTGAGTTTGTGAGGTCTAGCCCTGTACGTGGATGATGCATACAACTCCAATTTTTATTGCATATGATTGATAGTTTTCTTGATCTTCTTATTCACCTGAATATGTTAATTGCTTTAATATAATCTAAGTTGATAACGAACGTTTTATTTATATTTGCCATTTAGCTATCCTATTTAATCTAGTAGATATATTGGTTCATATTGGATTTAACACTACAAACTATCTAAATACACTTGGCTTGTCTTTTTATGTGTCAAACTATTATATATCATCTACAATTTTTACAGCATATCTACTTTAAATGCAAACGTGTGGATGAACAAAATTGTATGTTCTGCGTTATGTCTATCTTTCTCTAATCTACCAGGTAAACAAAATTTGCTAGAGTGAAACCAAAGTTTTATGTGAGGAAAGCTTCAAATTCAATACGGATATCTCTATTCTAAAGATAATTCTAACTGTGTTTTTATCTATCTTAAATTGAACAATAGGAAATACTTATAATTAAACATTTTGAAAGTTATATTGCTTTATAGTGTTGCAAAATTAAATTTGTGATGTATATTACACCTTTCAATGTTATAGGGCTGTATAATTTGTAACCATTGTAAGTAATGAATATATCACTGTACACTGTTACAATGTAAAGTCAAACATGGTCTGGTGTCAATATTAATTTTGCAACATTTCACTTGGTTATAATACAATCAATTTTATTTTGACCTGCTAGAACTAATGACATATACAGATATATTCAGATTGACTCCTGACTTTCAGCTTCGCCTGTTTTCTTAGTTGTTGTCACCTCCGTTGTCATTTTCAAATGTGTACCTCTGAGGGATTGGTTTTCAAGAGAATATATTTTCAATCGAGTGCAACTGTGTAATCAATCATCTATCCTTAGCTATGAATTATCTTGGAAGATTTGAATTCAGATTGAAGATCGATTTAAAGTGCAACAATGACATATGTTCAAGTCATGTGTGTCATTTTCTGCATTTGTCAATATCTGACTTGATTCTTTACCCTCTTAGTCAAATAGGTATAGCGGAGTGTGTACATAACGACCAGCACCATATTAACCATGAAAAAAAAATGTTCTGTGGTTTATCCCTTCCACAGAATTGATAGATCTACCAGTGTTGATGTTGAATTTGCTCAATTCGTTATTTGAACAAAAAAGTAAAAAGCTTTTGCCATTATAATTTGTCATAATGTGTTTTTCGTGTTTTATTTCGCTTCTCGGTAAAATTGTAGATAATCAATGTTTTTTAAAAGTAAAATCACAAAAGAACTGGACTCCGAGGAAAATTTATAACCGACAGTTCTAAATCAAATGACAAAATCTAATTATCAAACACATCAAACGAATAAATAAGAACTGTCATACTTCTAACTTAGTACAGAAATTTTCTTATTTAAAAAGAAAAATGGTTGCAAAGCTTGATAAACCTCTCACTTGTATAACAGCTGCACAAAATTCCACCATATTGACAACGATTTGTGACCAAAACCAAAATACATTATAGGTTAAAATGTCAAAAATAGGGGAACATCAGTCATCACCGTGCCATGATCTCAATCACTATTAAAACAAACATATATAAAACAAAGAAGCACAAAAAGATATATTCCCATATTTTTGCTTTGATTCTTTAAGCGTAGCAAAACTATTTAAAATAACACCATATATATACCTATCAGGCAAACAAAGTGATACAAAGTACACAAATTATCGATCAAGCAAGAAAGAAAGCTGTGGAAGAATTAAGGAAATCAAAGAAGACAAAACAGCTGAAAGAAGAGGAGGCGGAGAAAATAGTCAGGAATTTACAAAAGGTATATACATTTAAGGCGGTACCTCACACTACAGGGAGATAACGCTGAAAACCAGCTAAACATTTTAATTACGTTGTGTTGTTAAAAATGATAAAAATTAGTGTTTGTCAAACTGCTATATAACCAGTGTAATTTTTCTGATAAATGGTTGGTTTGATTTTTTGATTTATTTGAATTTTTTTAGTCAAAGGGTCAATGTAAATACTCTGTCAAAATTTTATGAAAATTAAAAGCGCAAATTATTTTTGATGAAGGTGTTGGGTACAACCTTAAGTACAAGTATCTTGTCAAATTGTGGTTAAAAGGTTTCCCGTTGATGGACACATTGAATCTGTTAAAGGCAGTGTTAGTTATTTCTTTCAAAAGAGTTAAATTTGGTTAATAGTTACATACGCCAATTTCTTCGGTCAAATTTTCATCATGCGGTTTATATATCACATTTAACATGTTAAATGAGGGATGAAATTTATAAAAGAGACAGTCAAACTCATAGATTGAAATTGAACTAAAAACGCCATGGTTAAAAAATTAATCGTTTGTGTAATTGGTTGGAATTTGTTCGTCATCGGAGGCAAAACATATTAATAATCCGTTTGCTGCAAATAGGAAACTTTTAAAGTTACACTGTAGAATTTAACTTATGTTGCTTTGGGTTTCATCTATAAACATCCCATTGGTCAAATTTTGCTATCTACTAATAACTTCTGTGTTTTGAAGAATTTTATATAGATGTCTGCATCTCAATATTATTATTTTTACCATTGAAATTTGCCGTTTCAGAATCTAATGCATTATGGGTAATATGTGAAAAAGCGTACACCACAACGTTGTGATTGGTTAAAAACGTTCTAAACAAATGACCAGTGACGTAACGTTATTTTCATTTTGGTGTACGCACAATGAGATTACCCATAGTCCTCTAGTTTCTGAAACGGCGAATTGTTGGCATCGATGGGTTTGGATTAACGGATTTGTTGTGTGTAATAAGGGAAGAATGCAACCAAATAACAAATTCATCTTATACAAACGAAATTTAGCGGTCATCACATTGACTCCAATTATATACAAGTAAATATAGGAATATGTGATGTGAGTGCCAATGTGACAACTCTCCATCCAAATAACAATTTTAAAAAAGTAAACCATTATAGGTCAATTCACGGCCTTCAACACGGAGCCTTGGTTCTCACCGAACAACAAGCTGTCTTTATTATATGGCATTGTATACATTGTTCATATTTAAGCTAGGGATATAACAAACGAAACAATATAAATACTAAACAATGTGACATATAAAATTTACTGTAAACATTGGTTCCGTGGACAAAGTTAGCAAGAAAAAATATCAATTAGAAACAACGTTTACAAAAGAAAAGCTTGCAGTAATGCAATGCAACTCGTAAGCAGCTGATCGCCTAATATTGTCGCATTTCTATCAGTTAAGTTATAGTTTGTACATGCGGTTAAAAAGAAAATTGAAAACTTCGTGTATTTTTTTACTTACTTTTTTGTAACTTATGTTTCCAGGAAAATGAATGGTTAAACAAATCTCATAATACAATCGCAGATGTACTTGCCAAGCTGACGAAAGTCCATCAACATGAACCTCACTTTATGGGTGAACAACCAAATCATACAAATTACGACACATTGATGAGTAAACTAAGAACCGATGTTATGACTTTGATAGATCTCAGAATGAAACAAATAACAACCCTACCACGTTGTACATCCCTAGACGCACCAAATATTGACAACGAAACAGACGAGCCAAGTGAGAAAGATTATAAGGATTCCGGTATCAGCTCAGAACACGTTAGTGAAAACGAATCAAATTTTGATGTGGAATCTAATGACAAATGTGATATACATGAACGCCAAGACAGACCTGATCGTCATAAACGCCAGATACAAGATTTTATATTGCTTTATGAATGTACATTAATATTGAAAACTGTACTAGAAGATTTTTCAAAAGTATACTTATTGATAAAGGGGACACACAGTTCAACGTAAAAATATACAAGTTGAGAGAGAATTACAACAGAATGAATCATGTACATGTAATTTTATCGACATATAACTAATTAAAGTGAAAACTTAATCAATCCGTTTTCAATTACCCTAAAAATTAATACAAGGTGTTGAGATGTATCATCTAATGAGCAGATAAACAGTTTTCCCGGGTAGATAGTCTTCCTCGTGACCTCTTTTGACAAGAAAAATATTTTTTACCGCTTTCAATACTTAAAAAAACAGTTTGCTAAATTGTAGTCTATTGCAATTCAACTTATCTATTTGTATTGCCTCAATAATTATATATTCTCTCAATAAGAGAGTAAACATTTTATTTCAAGTTTTTGGAACTTTTTTGGGGAGAGGGGGGAAGGGGCAGTCATCTGCATGACCAGAATATTTTTTTCTTCAAATTGGAGATCAGATTTTTTTATAAATCATAATCCACCCCAGCCCCCACCCTTTTTGAGGTTAAATGGTTGTTTCCTTATTATAATTATTTCCTTTTTAAACAATACTGTAAAACTGAATAAAACATCATGAAATCATCATTTTAAACTTTCGGCAACATTGGATATCTCTTCAATAGGTTTATCGGATACTTCCCCGTCTGGTTGTTGACGAAATTGAAAGATTTTTCCTACTTTTGAATATTGTTTTACATAACACTAGCTTTGTTTGTCGGTCTTACGTTAAGGAAAAAAGTTTTGATGTAAATATATGATTCAAACGAATGAGTTGCTAAAATGATTATGAACCATTTAAAAAAAATATATACTTTTACCAAATTAAAAGAATATAGTTTTACGTCAGAGATGTTTCTTATTAATTATTGATAATTTTCCGTAATGACGGCTGTATTTTTCTTGACATTCGACATCATTAAAATAAAAAAGGAGATGTCAAACTATGTTTTTAATACGTAAATAGTGACGAACCACACCAAAACAATGATGTCTATAAATGTTGTATAAGAAAATTCTGTAAAAGAGGGACGAAAGATACCAAAGGGACAGTCAAACTCGTAAATCTAAAACAAACTGACAACGCCATGGCTAAAAATGAAAAAGACAAACAGAAAAACAATAGTACACATGACACAACATAGAAAACTAAAGAATAAACAACACGAACCACACCAAAAACTAGGGGTGATCTCAGGTGCTCCGGAAGGGTAAGCGGATCCTGCTCCACATGAGGCACTCGTCGTGTTGCTTATATGATTACAAATCCGGTAAATAGTCTAATTCGGTAGGTCAAATGCATGAAAGGGAAGGGGATTGTAGTTACGACGTAAGGAACATATCCGATATCATTTGTGAAACGGTTATTCCATAACGGTCAACCAACTCGTGATGGCGTCCGTAAAATTTACGAAGGGATAATTTCAACTTCACCATTTGGAACTCTTGGTTTAATAGCGTCCTTGTGAGCAGTAACCCTCTATCAAGAAAATCATGATAGGAAATGCAAGCACGGGAATATCGTATCAATTGGGAGATATATACCCCGTATGCAGGTGCTGCTGGAATGTTGCTACTTAGAAATGGAAAGTTCACAATTGGAAAGCTGAAATCATCTCTTTTGTCGTAAAGTTTTGTCTTCAACCGACCCTCATTGTCAATTTCTAGATGTAAGTCAAGATATGAAGCCGACTTAACTGTATCTCTAGTATCCTTTATCTCCAATTCGATGGGATAGATGCGATCCACATAGTCACCAAATTTTGAATTGTTTAGTGAAAGAACGTCATCTATATAGCGGAAAGTAGAGTTAAAGGATATTGCTAACTTCTTATCTTTCTTCCTAAGAAGTTCCTGCATGAAGTCAGCCTCATAATAATAAAGAAACAAGTCAGCAAGTAGAGGGGCACAGTTTGTTCCCATTGGGATGTCCACAGTCTGTTGAAAAACACGTCCTCCGAACGTAACAAATATGTTGTCAATCAAGAAATCAAGAATCTTGATAATATCGGTTTCAGAGAATTTTTGTTTGAATCAGAATGATTCTTTACAAAGTATGATTTATCCCTCCCTAAGACAAGATACTTGTATCTACGTTGGCCATTCTTTTTTATGAAGCAAAGTAATACCAACTCTTTTAATTTGTCTTTTAGTTTGGAATGTGGAATACTTGTGTAAAGAGTAGAAAAGTCAAATGTTTTAATACTGTTACAAGATGAAAGAGAGTTAGATTGTATGTACTCTAAAAGATCTTTGGAATGTTTAAGTATCCACATCTGATTCACGCCACCTCTAGAATAGGCAGTTTCACAATAACTTTGAAGCCCGTCTTTGATTGCTGATAAAACGGATGTTAATTATTTAAAAAGGGGTTTCGTGGAGCACTTGGAAGACCCAGCAATATACCGTTGTTTGTAAGGACACTTATGCAGTTTAGGTATCCAATACAGTGATGGAAGATCCAGTTCTTCATCTTTGGTTGAAATACCAAAGGAACAAAGAACAGACCTATGATTATCCAGGATTTCCTCTTTGGTAAGTGTCGTGAGGGTATATGTTGGGTTTTCAAGTGAATTGTCTATACCTAATCCGTTTATCAAGCAATTAATGTAATGACTTTTACAGATAAAAACGATGTTATTTGGGGCTTTGTCTGCGGGGACAACAACATATTCATCATGGAGGTCAGATATGTGTTTAGCAACATTTGGATCTTTGAAGATTGACGTAGCATGGGCATTGATGGACCCATTCAGTTTCTTAATTCTGATTTGTATTAACGACCTCACTGCCTTAATCCATTCGGATAGAGTGTCTACGTCGTCCTTCTCGCGCTTAGCCCATTGCCTGGCATAATCCACGACTGAATCCATCAAAATTTTAAAGTTGTGTTTCCAATTGATGGATTTAGGCTCACGATATTTCGGACCTTTCGAGAACACGTTTCGTAGAGAAGTGTTATTAACAATGTTAAGGTCACCGGTAATAACGTGGCCAGCAGGATTATATGTGAATTGGGAACTAGCACAAGTGCAATCAGGAGGTTTAGACTTGAAGTCGTCAATATCGAGATCCTGCAAAACGCGTTTGTAATTGAAAATTTTAGTTGCAATAGGTTTGGTATAGGTATAAGAAATTATTGGTACAGACTGGTCTTTGAAATAAGGAGGTATTTTCGATTGAACTAATTTATGATGAAGGATATTGCCTAGGTTGACGCCATCGAGACCTTTGTTGGCAAAGGAAAGATTTAGAAAAGATCTTTTCTCTTTTTCATCTTTTCCAATGCGAACTGGCTTGAAAAGTCTGTGACTAGCAATATCCGAAATTATAGCTTGTAGTTTGTATTGGTTTGAATGAGGGTTTGTAACAGTGGATCCCAAACATTAATTGAACAGAGAATGAAGTTTTAAAAGGGGTAATGAATAAAGTTTCGTGCGAATGTGATGAATACCTAACGGTTTTTGTATGCATGGCAGCAAGTCATTAATAGAGACATCATGCAGAGAGGGTGATGTATAATGACGGTGGCCATGACTACGTCTACGTCGAGGAGTCGAGTTGAAAATATTCATCACATTCACCGAGTTACACGAAGGACTAGATAGAATACCTATACCATCAATTTTGTCATTGCAGCCATACGGTGTTGCAGTTCCCAATTGTCTAATCAAGTAGTCTTCTTTTTGTCTACGGAGAGTCGTTGAAAGATTAGGATTGTTCGAGCTATGGTATATTTTTTCAATAATTCGAACTGTCATAGAAACGATGGAATGATCGGGCTGATTGAAATGCTGGTATAGAATGTCGTTAGCATTGAGATTAATGTCTGATCTATGACCGCACATACGTTTGTTTAGCCTTCCTTTCGTTTCACCGACGTATACCAAGCCGCAAAGGTTGCACTCTAATCCGTAGACGACATTTATCGATTTACAATTCAGATCATCGTAACTTCTGGTAAAATATGACTTCTTGGTCAAATTGCTAGTGAATTCAGCATCTGTTATTAAAATAGCACAAGTTTTGCAGCCTTTGGTCTCACATTTTGAAATGCGACAGTGTTGTACTGTGTCATCAAAAACCAAAATGTCTTTAAGGAGAACTGAACAAGGCTGTATATGTGTAATATTGCTGTTGTCACTAGGACGATGATCTGAATGAGTCGTGTTTGGGTTATTTGTCATGTCTGGTGATGAGGGGACACCTGCCGTATCAGACGACACCGTGTCCATGGTGACGTCTGTTTCGGACCTTTTTATACTGGGCGACGTCCGAGCCAGTTTCCTGTTAGTTCTTCGTAAGTGCTACTGGGCGGATGATGTCCTCGGGGACAAAATGTCCACCAGCAGAGACATCGACCCAGTGGTAATAAAAGAGGGACGAAAAATACCAAAGGGACAGTCAAACTCGTAAATCTAAAACAAACTGACAACGCCATGGCTAAAAATGAAAAAGACAAACAGAAAAACAATAGTACACATGACACAACATAGAAAACTAAAGAATAAACAACACGAACCCCACCAAAAACTAGGGGTGATCTCAGGTGCTCCGGAAGGGTAAGCAGATCCTGCTCCACATGCGGCACCCGTCGTGTTGCTTATGTGATTACAAATCCCGTAAATAGTCTAATTCGGTAGGTCAAATGCATGAAAGGGAAGGGGATTGTAGTTACGACGTAAGGAACATATCCGATATCATTTGTGAAACGGTTATTCCATAACGGTCAACCAACTCGTGATGGCGTCCGTAAAATTTACGAAGGGATAATTTCAACTTCACCATTTGGAACTCTTGATTTAATAGCGTCCTTGTGAGCAGTAACCCTCTATCAAGAAAATCATGATAGGAAATGCAAGCACGGGAATATCGTATCAATTGGGAGATATATACCCCGTATGCAGGTGCTGCTGGAATGTTGCTACTTAGAAATGGAAAGTTCACAATTGGAAAGCTGAAATCATCTCTTTTGTCGTAAAGTTTTGTCTTCAACCGACCCTCATTGTCAATTTCTAGATGTAAGTCAAGATATGAAGCCGACTTAACTGTATCTGTAGTATCCTTTATCTCCAATTCGATGGGATAGATGCGATCCACATAGTCACCAAATTTTGAATTGTTTAGTGAAAGAACGTCATCTATAAAGCGGAAAGTAGAGTTAAAGGATATTGCTAACTTCTTATCTTTCTTCCTAAGAAGTTTCTGCATGAAGTCAGCCTCATAATAATAAAGAAACAATTCAGCAAGTAGAGGGCACAGTTTGTTCCCATTGGGATGCCGACAGTCTGTTGAAAAACACGTCCTCCGAACGTAACAAATATGTTGTCAATCAAGAAATCAAGCATCTTGATAATATCGGTTTCAGAGAATTTTTTGTTTGAATCAGAATGATTCTTTACAAAGTATGATTTATCCCTCCCTAAGACAAGATACTTGTATCTACGTTGGCCATTCTTTTTTATGAAGCAAATTAATACCAACTCTTTTAATTTGTCTTTTAGTTTGGAATGTGGAATACTTGTGTAAAGATTAGAAAAGTCAAATGTTTTAATACTGTTACAAGATGAAAGAGAGTTAGAGGAAAAGGAATTTTTAAGTATCCACATTTGATTCACGCCACCTCTAGAATTGGTAAGTGATGACATGTGACGCCATTATTTTTGTACCATACCATTTCGTTAATAGTTATAAAAGGTACCAGGATTATAATTTAATACGCCAGACGCGCGTTTCGTCTACATAAGACTCATCAGTGACGTTCAGATCAAAATATTTATAAAGCCAAACAAGTACAAAGTTGAAGAGCATTGACGATCCAAAATTCCAAAATGGTGTGCCAAATACGGCTAAGGTTATCTACTCCTGTGACAAAAATCCTTAGTTTTTCGAAATATTCCAAAGTTTTAAATTCAATAAATTTATAAATTGAACATATAATTGATATTCATGTCAACACCGAAGTGCTGACTACTGGGTAGACCCTTGGATCCGCCAGCAGTGGTATAGTTAAACAAGACAATCATCGCAAGATACACTCAACATAGTGATTCAGAGTTACTTTTATGTTTACAAGGATGGGGGAAAATGTTTCCATCGGGAAGTTTTAATTGTTTTGTGTTTCTGTCAACACGGTTCATTTTCTCCTTTGGAATTATATATGAGACACAAAAAGAGAGATGAAGATGGTATTAAAGGCAACCTTAAGACCTTCCAACAACAAAAAAACCTCATACTGTATAGTCGGCTATAACAGGCCCCTACATGAAAAATGTGCAACAATTAAAACGTGAAAATGTCTAAATAAGTAACTAAACAATTTACAAAAACAAAACCTACAGACATAAACATAAAACCATAAAACTACAAGATTCTGACTGTTGACACGCATATACAGAATATGGCGGGTTTGAACGCGTTAATGAGTGCTTAATCATGTCCATTACCCTAAACAATTGTGTAAAAGCAAAACACAAATAA
Organism: Mytilus trossulus; assembly: GCF_036588685.1. NCBI lineage: Eukaryota > Metazoa > Mollusca > Bivalvia > Mytilida > Mytilidae > Mytilus > Mytilus trossulus. The sequence goes on along the minus strand of NC_086385.1, from coordinate 35,199,569 downwards.
AACTGTCAAATTCAATACCAAATGGCTGAATTCATAAGATCTGTACAAGAGCCGAAAACCAAATTAAACAAGAGTAGAAACAAAAACAATTCATATTAACAACACACAAGTAAGCATTTACAATGCCAAGATTATGTGACTACACTTTTATTCATTTCTTAACCGGGATTCTTTTTTATGTATCAACTACTGTAAGTTTAGAAATTATTCCGCGAGGTTTTTTATAATGCAAATAATGTGACCTTATGAATATTACAATAAATAATTTGCATTTCTATATACGATACATAATGGTCAGATCATATGGTTTTTTTTCACGTCCTATGAGTTAGTACCATGCATGTTTTAGCAATGCAAAGTGTGACGTCATGGACAATGCATTAAAAATGACACGAAAACCCATGATAGCGGTATGTAAATTGCAATAAAACGTAATAATTATTCTCTGACTATGGTTAATTCGACACAATTTGCAATAATAAATGCACGCAATATTTCTGAATTTACAGCATTTTATAGTTTCCAACATTGGTGAGAGCAGGTCTTCAATTTTTTAGCCCAAGTTTCCGGCAATTCTCTGCTGGTAATCAACAGTCAGATGGAGTTTATCTAATCCACGAATCGTCCTCAGGTAATCAAAGCTGTTTTTCTTATCTTGCTGAGTAATATTTAAACTCGAGAATACTTGTTTCAGTCCCTCTGACCTGGCCGTCTCCAGTAAAGCCGTATAATTAGCTCGAGCAATTGATTGTACCAATGCTGCTTGTGCTGTGGCATTCTGGTTTATTTCTTTGGCTTCATTTTCTATTTCTGCAACCTACAAAAGAGATATACATTGTTATGGTATTTGGGTTAATTACGTATTACATGTTAAAATTGTCATTTATTTTTATATTTCGCGGTAATTAACTCCATCCTAAACCAACAGAAATAACCCTCACTTTAAATTTTCTAGATGTCAATTAGTAGATAAGATTGCCTTGACTGTTTTCGTATCGTACTTTATTTGAGGTTTAACATAAAAGCATTTACATAGATCCATAAATACAGAATATGCATCAACAAAATACTTTGGATTCATTATTATTCGTCGGATCACAATTTTCATGTATTTCATTGGTACATGTGAACCACTACTGTAAATGATCTACGAACTGCAAATTTTTTATAAGGTTGTAAGAAGACTTAAATAATACATAAAAATAAATCCACCAAAAAGCAGGTTCTCATCATTCCATGGAACTAGGTACCCACGAAAATTATTGACTTCACAGTGTCCAGTTTATATAAGAAAATTACTGACGGCTCGTTGAGAAATAATGCAATCTTCTTAGAACTCTTTAGAATTTTTTTCATTTCTATACAAATTAAATTCAATATTCAAAATAAGGACCTCATAACTAGTAGACGACATTCATTTTACTGTAAGTTTGTCAGCTAACCACAAGTCATTTGAAATCCCCAAAAATTATGATGTTATTTATAAATGGTTAAAAAATCTCATTATATATACTAGACTTATACTTTTGATCTCCAGACCCGCGTTTCGTCAAAAGACCAAAAAGCACAATGTTTTGCAGTTCATAACAGAGTAAACCATTTTAAAGTTAAAACAGCATGTGTGACTGTGCGCAATCAGTCAGAACAAATTTTGTTCAAGCATTCAGTAATTGTATTTCATGTAGAACTACGAATAGCTGTGACATTGTGTATGACTTCAGTGTCAATTCAATCATACTCCAATGGGGAAAAGTTATGATGCTTCCTGATTGACATGTTTACTGTTAACCAACTTGGTTTAAAGTTTTACTGTATTTGCATGATGTAGTATAATAGTATTACGATAGTAAGGAAAAATCCAAGTAATCTTTGCGACGATTTATATTCGCGATATTTTTCTACTCGCGAAAATCGCGAAAATAAATCGCTCGCAAAAAATAAATTGGTTTACAGTATATTTCATTGTGTATGAAATTGATTTCACCTTTTGATTCGTTTCTTTCCTCACGATTACAGCTTTCTGTTTTAACTTCTCCTCGTCATTTTGTTCCTTTAGAGTAGATGCCCGTATAAACTGGTTTTCAACTTCGGAAGGAATCTTAATTTTCCCCAACTGGAAATATTTAACTTCAACATTGAGGCCTCTCTGAGATCGTGAACAAACTGTCACACAATTTGTACATACTGAAATAAAAATAATAATATGTTGTGAAAGAGAGGCGAAAGATGCTTTTTGACATTTAATGTCCCTTCATTCTCAGCAACTGGAATTATTCATCTTCAACATTCAGACCACTGTTTAATCGTGAACAGACTGTCAAACCATTTGTACATACATTGTACTGAAATAAAATTAATATAAGTTTGTAAAAGATAGGCGAAAGATGCTAAAGGGACATTTAAAGTCCCGGGTTTTTTTTATTTCAATAGCCTGGAAATATTTAACTTCAACATTTAGTCCTCTGTATGATTTTGGACAAACTGTCCAACCATTTTTACATACTGAAATAAACATAATATCATATATAAAAAGTAAAATGACAATAACACCGATTTCCGATGACAATTCTAAACGAAGGGTCTCTAAGCAAATGATAAAATCAAAAACTCAAAAACATCAAACAAATGGATAACAACTGTCCGGACTTGGCACAGGCATTTCTTTATGTTTAAAGGAAATTCGAGAGATGCCAAGGGGACAATTAAACACATTAGTCGAACATAATCTGTCAACAACATGGCTTTAAACGGAAAGAAATGAAAAGACAAAAACTACAACATAGAAAACTAAACATTTAACACTACACCCAAACTGAGTGTGGTCTCGATGTCTGCAGAACAGGAAGTAGGTCCTTCTCCAAATATTGAACCAATTTAAATAAATGAAGCATGTAGATATACCCCTTGTTTAAAAAAACGTAATACTCGTCTCCTGAATATTCATGTTATGTTTGCCAGTAGACGTTAAGCAACCAACAATGAAACAATATAATTGGAATACTTTGCTGAAAGAAAGAAAATCAACGAAATCTTAGTATGACCATTGTTCTGAAGAAAAAAAATTCTTTCGCGATTTATCTACCGAAATTCTCAAACCGAATAGAAAGGATCTAGAAATGTTGTGCACATGCATTATTATTACCACGCTTAGTCATATCTGATTATATACTTACATGGGTTGTTTCGGTCACAATAACTGTTACAGCATGTACCTCCTAGTCTCTCCCGGACAGATTTCCATACTGTTTGTTCAATTTCTGACCTGTTGTTAATCAATTCTCTAACATTGTATACCGTTATTGCACCCTACAAAATAGCAAACATGATATTATATAACAGGAATTCGTGATATGATTACCAATGAAACAGCTATCCGACAAGGTTTAAATAGAAATTTATCTTAGCAAATATGGACAACCATAAGGCCTTCAATAATGTGATAAAACTCATATCGTATACCTTGATGGCAGAAAAATAAGAGACGCATATCTTCCTTGTCAAGTTAATTGGTGATCGTGAGAGATGCATGTTAATACCACGAGTTCTTATCACAGTGTAGACAAGTCAACTTCTATAATCAGGTAATGAGGATTTTTTTGTTACACCTTTAAACGGTAATCGCTATTTTCTGCCAAAACAAACACTTCAACAAATGGTGATTTGCAATCTTAACGAAAACTGAAAATCCCGAGAGCAGTTTTGGTTTTGTCCTCACGGAACACTATTCGTAGTCAACTTTAATCATTTTCATTTTGATCATCTACGCAAGCGAAAAGACGAAATAAACACATCTGTGATTCACAGTCATAATGGAGCTTTCGTAAATGTAGATTAGTGTTGATTCATTAGAAATTAATTACAAAAACAAAGTAATAGTTTGCAACACAAATTGCATCACATAATTATGTTCAGACGTAAAATGAAATCTTCGAACGGCAAAGCTCATGATAACAATGTGAATGATATCATTCGCCATGAAAATCTATGTCCGTTTCAGTCGTCGGAAAACTGGTGTCGTAATAGTGTGGTTCGTGTTGCTTAGTCTTTAGGTTTCTATGTTGTGTCATGTGTACTATTGTGTGTCTGTTTGTCTTTTAATTTTTAGCCATGGCGTTGTAAGTTTATTTTCGATCTATGAGTTTGACTGTCTCTTAATCAATTACATGCAGTATCATTTTTCTTGCGAATTAACAACTAAATGATGTAGCATTAATTTGTAACATCATTTCTTTTCTGGTGTATCGCCTACCTTTACTGCATCTAATGCACTAGACTTCATAACTTCTTTATAGCCTAGATCGTACGCATCATGAAGACTAACTAATTCATTCTTCCTTATAACATACTGGAAGTGAGCTGAGAACTGAACCTGTAAATTAGTTAATTAAATTATGTTATTTAAACACAAACGAAGCTTGCTGTCTGAATGGATTGGTGAATTGTCAGTTTTGATAATACGATTTCAGCACTAAGGGGTATGTATGGCGGTTACATTATTTTTTTTACTAATTGCAAAGCATCTTGAAAAACCATAGCCTTCGACAGAAACAGTAATAATATTAGTTAATGAATATAAGAATCGATCAGACATTCAATGTGCGATGATCGAATTCAAAACCTACGTGTTGACAGGCACGTGACATAGTCGTCATCTACATTTGTATAATACTGTAAAGATTCAAAAATGTATGTCAGAAGGCTGGGAAACTGTTATTGTCACTTGTCCACCGAGTCACTCAAAATCAACTGAGTAAGATCACCAACATGACCAAAAAGAAGTAATTTATAATGCGTATAGATAGATCAATCTGAAAAAGTATCGTTCGAAAGTGACATTAATTTTAATAAAAGGAAAGAGATAGATTATAAAAGACGGCTGAAATAAAAATCGGTTGAAAAGACATTTAACTTAATTGATGAATTTATAATAGATATAGGAAGATGTGGTGTGGGTGCCAATGAGACAACTCTCCATCCAAGTTACAGTTTAAAGAGTAAACCATTATAAGTTAAAGTACGGCCTTCAACACGGAGCCTTGGCTCACACCGAACAACAAGCTATAAAGGGCCCCAGAATTACTAGTGTAAAACCATTCAAACGGGAAAACCAACAGTCTAATCTATATAAACAAAACGAGAAACACGTATATATTACATAAACAAACGACAACTTCTGTACATCAGATTCCTGACTTAGGACAGGTGCAAACATTTGCAGCGGGATTAAACATTTTAATGGATCCAAACCTTCTCCCTTTTTCTGAAACAATAGCATAACATCACAACATAGAAAAACACACGATAAAATATCAATTGGCAGACTTAACTCAATCAAAAAACGTATGATTACACAATGAAGTTTTTTTTCGTATTATCATTATTTATATACAAAACTCATTGTCTCAGGCTGGTATAAGCTTAAACATGTGGTAATGTCAGTGCATGTATGTGTTTTGCTTCATTCCTTACATTATTTATGTATACAAAAGATGCATCACGCTACTTACCAAGTTAACTGAGTGATCAAGTGCACAGGACATAGAACATAGGCTAACGTAAGTGCAGCAAAATCGTAAAATAAACATAAATTTAAACTAAAAATAAACCATCTATTTCTGAAACAACTTACCTCCAATTTGTCAGAAGAAAATACTTTTGCGTTGTCTATATCAACTTCATGGAGATCTGCTGGGAAGACTTTAAATTCAAAATCTGGACCAATAAAGTATCTCCCGCCATCGTATACTTCCGTTTTATCAACGCTTCCTGTAGATTTCTGCCGTCTCAAACCATACTGGAATAGATTCAATTAATAACAAATTACCCTTCCGGAGCACCTGAAATACCTTAGTTTTATGCGGGGTTTGTGTCGCTAAGTCTTTTTTTTTTTTATCTGTGTTGTGTTTTGTGTACTGTTTCTTATCCTTTCCTTTTTTAACCATGGCATTGTTAGTTTATTTTCGAATTATGAATTTGAATGCCCCATTGGTATATTTTGTTGCTCTCTTTCTTAATTAATATTTTAACATATTACTGTATTAGGTTTTTTTTAATTATTATGATATAAGCAGATATAACCAGATAACAATACTATGCTTACCTATCTTTGTGACTTTAACAGGAACCCTGTTTTTATTGAATATTTCGTTTTGAAGTCTAGATATTCCAATATATCTAATAATGAATTTTCACACTTGTTACATAAACAGAGGCTTAAGATACCTAACTTATAATTAGACCTACCGAATTAGACTATTTTCCGGATTTGTTACCACATAAGCAACACGACGGTTGCCACATGTGGAGCAGGATCTGTTTCCCCTTCCGGAGCACCTGAGATAACCCTTAGTTTTTGGTGGGGTTCGTGTTGCTTATTCTTTAGTTTTCTATGTTGTGTCATGTGTACTATTGTTCGTTTGGTTTTGTTTTTTTTATTTTTAACCATGGCGTTGTCAGTTTATTTTCTGTCCCTCTGATATCTTTCGTCCCTCTCTTTTATAAGTAAAATCAGGAGTCGAGACTAAACTGGTAACGCCATGGCAAAATAAAAACGTAAAAAGACAAAACGAGATACAACAGAAAACGACCCACAACATAGTAAATAAATAACTGATCAATACGAGAAAAAAAAATAGGGGCGACCTCAGATAATCCGGTTGGTTAAATAGATCTTGCTCTTAAAACATTACTCACCTTTCATTGGTCTAAGGTAGACAATCCAACGATTAAAACGTCGCTTCTCCGATTTCAAATTCATTTCGTTTTATTGGTTTATGGCATACTTTGAAATGCTTCCTGATGATTCTCTATTTATACTTTAAATGCTTTCACCAAGGAGTTATGCTACATATACCTTCGAATCTCCGATACTCATCATTTATAACCTCGGACCACTTGTTATGCTTCTAAATTCTCAAATGTTTTTCTTTTATTCTCTTAGTGAATTAAATTTTCGACATACAGGGTGTCTCTGACACTGCATTTGTTTGATTATTTACAGTAATTTGGAACTCCAAGGTAAATTCAAAAAGGGAGAAGTTCATAAAGCCTGACAATAAAAATAGGCTCTACAACATTAATCATCAGCACAAAGGAAAAGCAACTGTTATATTCCTGACAACGTATATGGAATTTCCGAAGAAATATATGTTAAGTATGGTTGGAATGAGGTCGAACAACTCTTTTGTTTATATGCGTTATGTACTGTATTTATTATCGTTTGCATTTGTATCAAAATTATCATAAGATTGTACTTTGTTATAATGTTAAAACAGGTAAACTCGGGTAAAAATATTTTAAAATACACATGAGAGTCAAAAGTGATTTACTTTCTGTTATAATTCATTTTTCGCAAAATCACAAAACTTCATTTTTTTAAGTATCAAGTATTGAAATTGTATTATGTTTTAGGTCAGTACCTACAGTGTAAATCAAAAACTTCAGAATCATTTGCTTAGAAATTTATCATTATGAGTGGCCAGAGGTGAATGTTAAGGTATTGAGCTAGTTTTATCAATGAGGGTCTATATTGGACATAGGGATCGTCTCTGTATTTTTTTCAACTTTACCCAGTATTCCCTTTCTTTATATTTCAACACAACATTATTTTTTATTCTGAATTTTTTGAAAATAAATCTCTTCAGTTTGTCTAGTACTCTCTAGTCTGTAAACCACACCCTGGAACTCATCAATACATGAATACATATAATTTCTTTCATTTAATACTTTTCAGAAAACATGTTGTTGATCATATACTTGTTTGTTTCCTAAAGCATCCGATATGAAATGTAACAACGTAGAACACGTAGAAAATAAAACCTTGTTCATCTGGTTTTGTGATCATATTCGATATTTGACTATTGAAATATATATATTTTAATTTATTTATGCTTTGTTTTAAAGTATATGAATTGGTCGGAGTTTTTTTTTTTCATTTTGTAAAGTATTATCTAAGATGGTGACCCATAGTTGTTTATATCTACGTCATTAACACCTCAGTTGATAGTTATTTCATTGGAAAGCCACATCTCCTTTAAAGTTATTGTTTAAATAGAAACTTAAATAACGTGATGGGAAGTATTTAACTTCAACTTTAATTTTATATTCCACTTGATTTCAGCAAACTCTATATATATTACGTAGAAAAGGTCTAAAGCAGAAAAAAACTATTGCAGCTTTACTGCTGTAAATAAAGGCAAAAGTAGTATACCGCTGTTTGAAATTCATAAATCGATTGAGAAGGGGGGGACCGGGTTTCAAACTAAAACTATATATAACAAATATAAAAAAAAAGAACATTACAACAGAAAATAATTATAATATAACAATGGCCATTTTCCTGACTTGGTACATGACATGTTTAGAAAAAATTGTAGGTTGTTGCAAAGATATGTGCAATTTGAAAATCCTGTAAATTTTTATGTTATTAAAACAGTTATATACGGCCTGTTGGTATCTAGTGGAAAGTGATCCCATTGACAATCATATCACATCTTTTTCACTTGTAATTTAATTTAACTCTGAAGAGTAATTTTGATTCAAACAGCTCTTAAAAAACTGAACAATAAAATATCCAGTTTTTCCAGTGTCTCTATCATTTTATCACATTTATCCATTCCAGTAAAAATTGGAACTGTTCAGAAAATTTACCTTCAGTCAATTAACATCACTTCTTTTATGTGCAGACTTTTATTACAAAAACGTATTAACAGTACTTTTTCGAATCCTAACGAATAGTTTCGAGGGTCTATACAGGAAAACCCACAGTCGATATATCTGGAAACTAAATGAAAGACTGAAAACGACTTAATGTTCCATTATATAGACTTTTCGTTTTAGTTATGTCATACCGTTTATATCAATGGATACAAAATAGCCTGAACTTTCAACAACGTTTAATTAACTTAGTATGTGTTTGCTTTACGCCGTCAAGCACAAATAAAATATTCGCAGAAAGGGTTATGTAATATTAATTTAAGGTTATTGATATTATGTATCGTCCGAGTAAGCTTGATTTGTAATACTAGTATTGGAGGACCAAAAATTATCAAATAAATCTCACCTCGTAATAGTCCAAATAACCATACGATGCAATTATGAGAATGCTAATTAATCCAAGAATAGCAGCTACAGTTGATACAATAACTTTAATTACGCCCGACGACATAATTAGCTCGTGTATAGATCAAACTTTTACATTTACTTAACATTTATTTGTATCCGGTGTGTCAATAAACTACACGAAGTTGGTTATTATGATGCGTAAGTGTATAGTATTCGTTAATCTTCTGTTAATTATAAGATACATAGTTGGATGCTTATCCATGCGTTTTTTGTTGACTTTTTTACTATGTTACTATGCTTATAACTGATGTTTTCGTGATTGGAACGCCCGAACATGTACCTGCTCAGAATGATTAGAACATATTTTGAGATTACCCTTTATTGAGATTATGATACTAATCATAATGACAGTTCTTGTCCATTCGTTTTTGATACGTTTTGTTATTTGATTTTGCCATGTGATTATGGACTTTCCAAATTGATTTTCCTCTAAGTTCAGTATTTTTGTGATCTTACTTTCTACTATTTAATACTATAGAGATCGACATAGAGATATAACACGTTGACCAGGGCTGGTTGTCATTCAGGAGTACTTAAATTAAGCAACCGTTTTTATCGGGTTTGTGTTGTGGAGACTTTTTTTATGTCGTCATTTGATCTTTTTTCGTAATTTTGTCAATAAATTGTCAGTTTGTTTCGACTTATAAGTTATAATATCCATTTAGTATCTTTCGCCTCTTTTTCTCAAACAATATTTCACTATCCATCGAAAGGTAAAAATCTGGAACTCAAATTGGGATCACTGCACATGCGTAAAAGTGAAAACTGTTTAAAAATCAGTTAACCAGACCAGAAATTCGTTTTTGTACCTTTAACAAATCCCTTCACTGTTGAATTAACACTAGTCTTAATGGGGTAGTGTTCTATATTTACTGTCCTCCTGTAGCAGTGTAAACTATGGAAAAAACACAACAGCAGTCCTCCTGGTTTGACAGTGTTCTATAAAAAAAAATGTCCTCCAGGAGCAGTACAAACTATGAGAAAGTCATTAAAAGTATCATGCTGATAATTTTGTACGTCATTCGCACGTGTCGTCTACAAAATAATTCATCAGTGACGTGACGCACGAATCTAAAAAATCCCTTTGCTACCATTTTGGAGGGATAAACAGTAGAAGTTTCTTCCCCAGGAATAGATTACCTTCGGCAAAACCTCACAGAATTTTGCGTCCTAAATACTCTTCAATTTCATACTTTTCGTCATTTTCTAAACTTGTTATATTGGAGCGTCACTGATGATTCTTTTGTAAACAAGCGTCTTGCGTATACAATTTTAATCCAGGTATCTATGATGAGTTTATTGATATTCTTTTCGATTATTCTAGTTGACACAAACGAATATCATGGTGGTGAAATAAGTATGGCTAACAGAAATAAAAATCGTTATCGAAAGTCAAGCGGTCATGCACACTTAGACCTCAACAACGGTAACGCACGGGCAAATTTGTCGTCCTGAAAATGCATAAAAAATGTCCACTGGACAAAAAGCAAGGAAAAAATCTATCAAATCAGTATACCGTTGGAATACAAATGAAAATAATATTCAAACAAATCTGAGAGACGTTTTGATAAAAATATAATATAAAAATAATATTTACATTATACATTATACAATAAACAAAGAAATACATATTACAAGGTGTTAAGTGTAAATAAGGTGCGGTAACTACTAATAATTAATCATAAATAACGTACGTACGTATATATCCATACACTGATAGACCAGGCAAAGATCTTCAAAATGTTTGTTACAACATTAAAAAGCAATGTTCTGTATTGCATACGTATATAATATCCTGTATATCATCGATAAAAAATTAACTGTATCTAGAAACATTTGTTCTTGTGCAATATATTACTCAAACATCTTTAAACCTACATTGACAAAATAAAGTGCACAAGTGCAAATTTTGAAAACAAAAATGAAGTGTTGAAAATAATGTTAATAAAGTACCCATGCAGACATTTTTAGCAAATAAAACCGAAATATGTGGACACTTGAGAGTAGTTTTTGCATTTAAGAATTAATCACTGTTTCCTTGGCATTAACAATAATCTATCTAATATGTGTACTGAAATTATATTTTACTTCTGTGCCAACCTAATGTTCTTAGAAATTAAAATAAGATCAGAGAATGTACGTATACTTTTAAAAGTTTAAGTTACAAAAATAAGTTACATAATTAAAATACAAATTGAACACTCATTCACGAGTTGTGTTTTTTCTTGACACAACACAAGTGTCAATACCTAATATGCATACCAAAGCTGGCAGGTTTTGAAAAACTAATCTGTTATGGGAACACAGCTAGCTGTGTGTGCTCCAACGTTTACATAGAGAAGAAGAAGAAGCTTGCAAAACTAAAATCCTGAGATTATAACTTGATTGACTTCACAACACAGCAATTTGTAAAATAAATATTTAAAACTCGAGATTTGATTTGATGAATTCACAACAATAAACATTAAAATTGTATTACCGACATTTTAAAACTTCTGTTTTATACACGTGTTAAGAAAAACTCCAACTAAACCTTTGAAAACATGTTATGACAAACATGAATGACTCTCTTTTGTTCCTATATAATAAACTTTTGAACGAGTCTTACGATAAGTGCTCCTAATTCATTTTAAACGTGTGATTTTCAAAACAAAGGCATTAAATACAATAGATATCAACAAAGCCAAACAACAATGAATGTGCGTGAATATTGATGTGAAAATATAAGCACATGCTATTTTTGGTTTAAGTACATTTTCAATAGTAGAAATTTTCGAAAGTGATCATTCCAACTATTTTTATGAATATATCTCTTAATTCATGATATGATTTTATAATTATAAAAGTTGTCTTTGACCCTTTAATGAATCAAAAATAGTATTTCAGAGATACACTATAAATCTACAAAAAAAATGTGTGTTTCACGTCGTTTGTAGGTTTTTAAAGAACCTTTTTGTAGTTAAATAAAAAATATCATAATAATAAATATTTGTTATATGATACATTTTTTATCAACATATGTCATGCATAATGAAACCCTGAGTATTAATTTATAAAAGCTCACTATGAACAAGTATACTCAGTTTGAAATTAAGTGACCAAAACTACGTGGTAAAAATTCTTTAACCATCACTTTAAAGGAAACATTTTACTGTGAAATCTACGAGAAAACCTTAATTTTGGTATATAGGTAAAATAAATTATATCAAATGAACATATATGTACTAAATATCAAGATGACGTGACTACAACTTCGTAGTTAACTACCTTAAAAATCATCAACATATCTCACTTATTCCAAAAAAGTGTCCTGGCACAGGACAAACAGACAGACTTGAAAACATAGTGCCACTACTTTTTCAAGGCCGCCATTAATTAATATTTTTAAATAAATAATCTCATTTTTAGTTTGAGCCGAGGTTTCCTGCAATTTTTTGTTGGAAGTTAACTGTCAGATGAGTATTTTCTTGTCCCCGTATTGTCCGAAGATAATCGAAACTATTTTTATGCTCTTGTAGGTTAAAATTTAATTCTACGAATGCTCGTTTCAGTCCGTCTGAACGTGCCGACTCCAAGATGGCGGTATAATTAGCCTGGGCAATCGATCCTATCAATGTTGCCTGTGCTGTTGCATTCTGGCTTATTTCTTTGGCCTCATTCTCTATCACTAGAACCTGAAATTGAATATTGTTTTCCTGATTAAAAGAATATGAATTGATATCCAAGTTGAATTACACAGAAAAGATATAATTAGGTGATTGGTTTGGCTCCTCGAATTCCAACATTAAAAGATATTTAACAAAATATATCAAACAATTTACTTTAAAAAATTGTTAAAACGGCCTCATGTTGGTGTTTGTATTAGTTTAGTTTTAGTTTGAACATATTTATTTATAGTGGATTGGGAAACAAGTTATTGCAACTTATATTAATCCCTTTCGACTATGCGGGTGCGAATCCTGCTGATTTTCAAAATAAGCAAGGGTGTCTCTAACGTGCACGAGATATGACTCTCTAATACGGGTCAGTCATTTATCGTCCTCTTCCGACTGACAATCATCGTTTCTCACTCGCAAATGATGCTACGGGGGAACCGAAAATTTAGTCCTTGACATTTTCTAACCAAAACAGGGACGAACCAGGACTTTTTGTGTTATATGATCCATGCGCTAACCACTACACCAATTCTCTCCTAGTGTTTGTATTAAAATGCTAACTTTTGTATGAGAATTTTCGATTCACCCTTCACGTGAGACAAAATATGTTAACCAAGCATAAAATATAAAAAAAAATGTGTATAGCTTCCTCGTCATTGTTAGGAGCTATTTTAGCCCAGGGACAGAGCTATCTATGTTTTATGTCCTTTTAAAATATGCTTGGGGCCATTTAAGTTTCACAAAAAGACGGCCGCGTTCATCCAATCGAATTTTCATTAAATAAGGATTACACAACTTGATATTGAATTATGCCCTTTACCTTTTGACTTGTTTCCTTTCTTACAACAACGGCGTCTTGTTTTAGCTTTTCTTCTTCGTTTTGTTCCTGCAATACTAATGCCTGTATAAACTGCTTCTCGACATCTCTAGGAATCCGTATTCTCCTTAACTGGAAATATTTCACTTCAACGTTCAATCCTTTATCTGAGGCTGTACAAACAACTTTACATGTTGAACATACTGAAATAAATGTGAATGTACATGTACTTACATATAGCTTTGTTTCCTTCAATATTGAAGAGCTCTCGTAAGATCGATAAGTTCAAGTGAAGTCACAAGATTCTTGTATGACAGATTGAGTTTATTCAAATACAATAGCAACATCTATCAAAGAAAAGATTGCTAAGGAAAGAGATATTTATAATAGAAAAAGGTTCAAAAGAAGTACAATGTTATAAAAAAAGTACGTTTCTTAGGAATAAGCAATTTATTAAAGTACAGGGTTCGAAGGAAGTAGCAATTTCTTAAAGAACACGTTTCTGAGAGCGTAGCTTTTTATAAAAGAAAGCGTGTCTAAGGAAGTGGCAATTTTTGGCCACGAGCATCACTGAAGAGACATGTATTGTCGAAATGCGCATCTGGTGCAACAAAATTGGTACCGTTGATTTTATTACTACCACTGGGTCGATGACTCTGCTGGTGGACTATTAGTCCCCGAGGGTATCACCAGCCCAGTAGCCAGTACTTTGGTACTGACATGGGCATGAAAATACGGATTTTTTTGTGTCATTAAAATTTGCTGTTACAAAATATTAGAAATTATTATAAATTAAGAAATATATCTCCCTCATGCAAAGCTCTGATTCCTTTCACGAATTTGGCTATACTTTTTGGACCTTTTGGATTATAGCTCTTCATCTTTTATATATGCTTTGGATTTCTAATATTTTGGCCACGAGCATCACTGAAGAGACATGTATTGTAGAAATGCGCATCTGGTTCAACAAAATTGGTACCGTTGATTTTATTACTACATGTACCACTGGGTCGATGCCTCTGCTGGTGGACTATTAGTCCCCGAGGGTATCACCAGCCCAGTAGCAAGTACTTCGGTACTGGCATGAAAATACGGATTTTTTTTGTGTCATTAAAATTTGCTGTTACAAAATATTAGAAATTATTATAAATTAAGGAATATATCTCCCTCATGCAAAGCTCTGATTCCTTTCACGAATTTGGCTATACTTTTTGGACCTTTTGGATTATAGCTCTTCATCTTTTATATATGCTTTGGATTTCTAATATTTTGGCCACGACGGCGGCATCACTGAAGAGACATGTATTGTCGAAATGCGCATCTGGTGCAACAAAATTGGTACCGTTGATTTTATTACTACCACTGGGTCGATGCCTCTGCTGGTGGACTATTAGTCCCCGAGGGTATCACCAGCCCAGTAGCCAGTACTTCGGTACTGGCATGAAAATACGGATTTTTTTGTGTCATTAAAATTTGCTGTTACAAAATATTAGAAATTATTATAAATTAAGGAATGTATCTCCCTCATGCAAAGCTCTGATTCCTTTCACGAATTTGGCTATACTTTTTGGACCTTTTGGATTATAGCTCTTCATCTTTTATATATGCTTTGGATTTCTAATATTTTGGCCACGAGCATCACTGAAGAGACATGTATTGTCGAAATGCGCATCTGGTGCAACAAAATTGGTACCGTTGATTGTATTACTACCACTGGGTCGATGACTCTGCTGGTGGACTATTAGTCCCCGAGGGTATCACCAGCCCAGTAGCCAGTACTTCGGTACTGGCATGAAAATACGGATTTTTTGTGTCATTAAAATTTGCTGTTACAAAATATTAGAAATCATTATAAATTAAGGAATGCATCTCCCTCATGCAAAGCTCTGATTCCTTTCACGAATTTGGCTATACTTTTTGGACCTTTTGAATTATAGCTCTTCATCTTTTATATATGCTTTGGATTTCTAATATTTTGGCCACGAGCATCACTGAAGAGACATGTATTGTCGAAATGCGCATCTGGTTCAACAAAATTGGTACCGTTGATTTTATTATTGAAGACGCTGTTTCTAAGCAAGCACCAAAGTATTGAAGAAGCTGTTTCTAAGGAAGTAGCAATTTATCAAAGTTAACGTTTCTAAGGAAGAAGTGATTCTTTTTATAAACGTTTCTAAGGAAGAAGTAATTCTTTTTATAAACGTTTCTAAGGAAGAAGTAATTCTTTTTATAAACGTTTCTAAGGAAGAAGTAATTCATTTAATAAACGTTTCTAAGGAAGTAGCAATTTATTGAAGATAACGTTTCTAAGGAAGTAGCAATTTATTGAAGAAAACGTTTCTAAGGAAGTAGCAATTTATTGAAGAAAACGTTTCTAAGGAAGTAGCAATTTATTGAAGAAAAAGTTTCTAAGGAAGTAGAAATTTATTTAAGTAAACGATTCTAAGGAAGTAGTTTTTATTAAACCAAACTTTTTCTAAGGAAGAAGCTATGGGTAAATAGTCAGCAAGATAGGGGTTGTTATCCAGGTAAGGCAACTTGTCTAGGAGAGAGAACTCTAACCAAACTGGGTAGATCGTCACTCACAGCCCAGGAAGGCAACTTATCTACAGGATGGAAACGTCAACGACAAAAACCCTGGTCCTCCAAGTTGGGGGTTAAGTATGAGGCTAATAACCTCATCATATAAGACAAAATCTTATTACAGAAATCGACACAAGAAATCAATAAACAGAAGGTTTATCTAATGGCGACATTGTGCTCCTGCAGGAGCTAAGAGAATAGGTAGGTAGGTATCAATGTCTACACCATAAAGTCTACTTGACACAGAATTGTTAATTATGATGACACCTAACCTAAAGAAACCTATAAGGATAATAAAATGTTGCTCCTCTGTTTAGAAACAACAAGCTTTTCAAAATACTGATATCAGTTGATAGTTTATGTATTATGGAAATTAGAAAGCAGAATGAAATGCAAGGTCCGTGTTTTTGGTTTTGAGATATATCCATTGAAAATTTGGCGGAAAATAATTCTCTCTTGACTTTTCATAAAATTTAACATTGGCACCTTTTTTCTTTCTAAAACTATGATAAAATAAAAGTTTTTATTTGTGATTTTTAACTACATATATGATAAAAATTATTTTAAAAAAAGTTGAAGTGACTGGGTAAAATGTTTAATGGCATGATTACTTGGATAAACTAGCGGATACCAAACTATCTGACAAAAGAGTCTTAATCAGGAGTAGCGAACATCATTAATGGCAAATTTATCTTTTTTTTCCCTCAAATCCCACTAACTTACAAGGATTTGAACGTCCACAGTAACTGTTACAACAAGTGCCACCAAGTCTTTCCCTGACGGATTTCCAAACTGTTTGTTCTATCACGGCTCTGTTGTTAATCAGTTCTCTAGTTGTGTACACCGTTATAGCACCCTAAAAATAAACACAAGTTTTAATAACAAAAAAATCAAATTTATTGAAATACCAGACACAGATCGAAGATAAAAGGTTTTAGGGTCAGAGAACCAGAGTGGCTAGAGAACAAAGAATTATAAATATAAATATATAGACGTTGTTTTGTGGTCTAACTTTTCAAGAATAACATTAAATCTACAGGATTTCGGAGAACCCTGTGTTCCCTCTGATTACTGCTGTTAAATTACAAGTTTTATTTTAACTGCCAAAGGCTGGTTCCATTTATCAATACAAATATAAAGGAAAGAAAAATAACTGATGAATATAGTAGCTGTACAAATAATACTTCCGACTGCATTGGACGTTTTAAAGGGACATAACTCGAAAAACGGTAAAAGTGACGCTACCCAAATTCGTAGTGGTCTGAGTTTTGTAGTAACAACCATGAATGTATAAGTTTCATAAAATGTTGTTGAGTCTAACGGCTTAAGTTAAGAGTACGGAAACAAAATACTCATGTTAATAGCTGTCAAATATAAGAAGTAAGCATATCACATATACAATAGCCAACAGAAAAGAATAATCAGTATGTCATTTAAGATAATAACACACACGCGAAATACTTTATTGTTTACATTCTAGTTTTAACCTTCTTGATTTGCTCGATACAAATGATTGATTGATTTGGTTGTTTGACGGCATGTTCAGCACTATTATATATCCATATCGCGGCGTAAAAAATCTTTAATGACAAAGGAAGCCGGACGGAATGCCCAAAGATAACTACCGACAATCGGCCGGAAAACTGACAATCCCTAAATAATTACAATACAAGTGCATATAATACGTCTGATACTTATGTTAAGGAAGTATAATATGAGTTGCTTTGGATCAAAATTGATCTTATGCAATGAATACCAATTATACATGCATCTATTAACGTGATACGGGTCGAAAAAATCTCAAAAATTGTTTTGGTATAAAAATACTACAAATCAGACTAAAATTATTCTTTAACTTCGTATTTGAATATTCAAAATTAATCAAAGTCTTATATATGTATACGAGCGCGTGCACTTGAATGGGGTCCATTTCTATCCGACTCAGTTTGCAATCTTAATTATATGGCTAAAGTTAAAAAAAAAAAAAAAAAAAAAAAAAAAAAAGACTTTATTCGTTTGTGTTTTTCTCTTATATAATATAGATCTCCCTAAAAAAAAATCACCATAAATTCAACATGCATATATATGTATTTTTTAAAAGCCTTCGAAGAACTTTCGAAGTTGACGATAGTATGATATTTGTGCTTTTCTATAAATAGAGCTCGAGAGAGGGAACTGGCTGTGAACTACGTATTTATGTTTTTTTCCATTTATAACAAAGTCCGAGAAAAGGATCTTGCTGTGAACTACGTATTTGTGATTTTCCATTCATACATGTAAAACAGTTTGAGAGAGAGACTGGCTGTGATCTACGGGTGCTACTCACCGATGCATTAACGGGATTACTGAAAACGGACTAACAGTCCAAATGGATGATAAGGTACTTAACATAGTAAATCAAGATTTCAACACTGATTTATGTGTAAAACATCGCAGATTAACTTTTGAAACACCAGATTGTACTAGAATTGTTGATTTTATACATTTTCTTATTCTTTCTTCACATTGCAGAGATTGGCAATTCCATTAAATTGACTATAATATCATTATCTCTTAACATGTAATCATAAGTTCCAGTTGTAATATAAACTATTTTTTATACTGAAGTATTACTTTCACTTTAAACTTCTCCATATTTCCGATGGTCCACACGAGATTTCGCCTAGTTGGTAATCTCCGGCCATATGTTTGTGACGTCTAATACTTATAATGTTTATCATGTTCATAAACACATTTAAGCCCTAGGAAGGAATCTGATAAATAGGATGAGTTTAATTGTTATCAGGTAGACTAGTGTACTCTTTTATAAGATGGCCTTTTCATGTGTGTGTGAGAGCTCGGACACCGGTAGACTTTCAGAAAATTAACATCTTTGCCTTGTAAGCAAATTTTCCACGGAACAAATTGACATGCTTAGTAACATGTGAAAACGAATATTAAATATGTAAAAGAAATCCATTCTCGAACCCGATAACCAGAATAGCAGTCCAGAAATTAACCATAAAATCCCTTGAACCCCAAAACCAGAATAGCAGTCCACGAATTGACCATGAAATCACGTGAACCCCATAACCAGAATTGCAGTCCACAAATTGATAATGAAATCACGTGAACCCCTAAACAAGATAGCAGTTCATATATTGACAATGAAATCACGTGAACCCCTAAACCAGATAGCAGTTCACAAATTGACGATGAAATCAACTGAATCTCATAACCAGAATAGCAGTTCACATATTGACAATGAAATCACGTGAACCAATTGAACCCATAAACCAGTCCATGTACTTAGTTTTATCTATTTTATGTTACAGATTGAAACATAATAGTGCTGCTTTTGTGATTGTTTGCTTAGCTTTTTATAATTTGTGAATGCTGAGCTTTAGTTTTTATGTTGCTTTTAGTTTAGTGCTTATGTTGATACATGTGTATAAATTAGTGCAGCCTAAATGTTTTAATATTTGTATTGTGTATGATTATTATGTAAATGTGTGTATTTGTTGGTTATAAAAGCTCAGAGAGCTTATCGTCGCTGTTATGCAAAAACCTCGTATCTCAATTTTTTGCGGAAATCTTTTTATCGATTATTAAGAATTAAATATGTATGTTCCACTGAATGCGAAAATATCTGATCTTCTAACCAATCATTAACCCGAAATTGACAAGTGACGAAAAAAGTGTAGTCGGATTGGTGAGACATTTTGTTGTGCGAAAATATCATATCTCAAAAGAAAAAAAAGATGGCACTAGCAGCTGAGATTATAACAGGTACAGTTTTGTCAATTTTTTGTCTAATATAATATGTAAAGCTTAGAAATAATGAAAAGCTTTGAAAATACAATATAGGTGCAGAAATTTTTGCTCGCCTTGGTAATTGATTGGTTAGAAGATCAGATATTTTTGCATACATTGAAACATAAATATTTAATTCTAAATAATCGATAAAAAAAAATCAGTTTTTATTGCCTGGTGTAAAATTATGAAAACCTTAGATACGAGGTTTTTGCATAACAGCGACGTTATGTTTATTTGTTATGTAACGTGCCGACTATAAATAAAGCTTTGAATTGAATTGAAACCATATAGCAGTTCACAAATTGACAATGAAATCACGTGAACCCCAGCACCAGAATAGCAGTTCACAAATTAATAATGTAATCACGTGAACCCCATAACCAGAATAGCAGGCTACAAATGGGCCATGAAATCATATGCACGTTTTGTTAAAAGGAATATGCTATATATAAAAGAAGATGTGGTAAGATTACATATGGAACAACTCTCCACAAGAGACCAAACTGACACAGAAATTAATAAATATAGGTCATCGTACGGCCTACAAAAATGAGCAAATCCCATACCGCATAGTCAGCTATAAAACGATACATATTTAAAAGAAATTCTATATCTCTTAGTACATACCTTCAAGGCATCCAAAGCACTAGATTTCATGATTTCTTTATATTCCAAATCATACGTATCGTGTAGAGATATTAGTTCATCTTTCCTGATGACATATTGAAAATTAACTGAAACTTCAACCTGAAATATATTAAAACGTTAATGACATGTAAAATGATTTCTGAGTATACTAGTATACAATTATTAAAAGAGGATTCTGAAACGTTACATTCACACATTTACAATATCTGCATAGTACTCCATTTCACCTTTTCATTAAGGTGGTACCTAACACTACAGGGAGATAACTCTGTAAAATCATCTAAACGTTTTAAAATTACGTTGCGTTGTTAAGGGAATATTAAGCTTCTCAATGATCAAAATTAATGTTGGCCAAACTGCTATATAACCAGTGTAATTTTTCTGATAAAACGGTTGGTTCATTTTTTGTTTGTTCCGACGGTAGTAACGTTACGTACGTAATATTTTTACTTACTTCCAGTTTATCAGAAGTGAATATTTTTGCATCCTCCAATTCAACATAGTGCAGATCTGAAGGAAACACTTTAAATTCAAAATCTGGACCGACAAAATACCTGCCACTGTCGTATATTTCTGTTTTATCAACACTTCCTGTTGATTTTTGTCGTTTTAATCCATACTGTAAAAAATGAAACTTGCATTAAAAGAATAAAAATAATATAAAAGTTATGATACGGGCAGTACAGAGGGGTGGACATGGGTAGGAAACATGAGAATGAGTGGGCGGGAATTATAGAGGGAAGAAAGTGTACATGTGTAAGCTAGGCGGTTCAAGTCATATCACCAAAATTCAAACTTGATCTGCATGTTATAGTAATTAGTACTGTGCATAAGTTTCATAACATTTGGTTAAAGCAAACTAAGGGGCATAACTCTAGAACAGTTAAAATGACGCCGACAAAATTCAAATTGATCTGTGTGTTGTGGATATACCCATTGTGAATGAGTTTCTTTTCATTTGGTTGAGGTAAACTAAAGTTAAGAGTTCGGAAACAAACTTTGTGACGTATACGTACAGACGGACAAGCGTAAAACTTAATGACCCCTCCGTTTCGGCTGGAGAATAAAATTGTGTTTACTTGTATTTATTTTCTTTATATGCTTCGTTATATATAAAAAAAAAAAAAAAAGAAGATATGGTATGATTGCCAATGAGATAACTATCCACAAAAGACCCAAATGACACAAACATTAACAATTATAGGTCACCGTACGGCCTTCAACAATGGACAAAGCCCATACCGCATATAGTCAGCTATAAAAGGCCCCGATAAGACAATGTAAAACAATTCAAGCGAGAAAACTAACGGCCTTATTTATCAAAAAAATGAACGAAAAACAAATATGTAACACATAAACAAACGACAACCACTGAATTACAGGCTCCTGACTTGGGACAGGCACAAACATAAATAATGTGGCCCAGGGGCGGATTTAGGCTGGGGCGTGGCGGGCGTGGCGGGCGTGCGCCCCCCTCCCTCCTTAAATTTGCAAAGCATGGGTTGTCTTAAACTTTTTTAAGTATCACACGAGACCATTCCATCTTTTTAACATTCAAAGTATATAAAACAGTCAGTTTAACAGGATAAGCGTGATTACAAATCAACTTACCTACTATTTATTTAAGTTCTATAAATATTGTATACTTCAATGAGAGGTGTCAAACGTGGAGTTGCGTTTTATGATAAATATAATGTTTGGCTTTATAACTATTTTGATCTGAGCGTCACTGATGAGTCTTTTGTAAACACATTGACGATGTGCAAAACAAGAGTTTTTTTTGTGGTGTTCCTGTATTTCTTTATGTTACAACTACCCACACCTTGTCTTTCAAGGTTTAGTGACTTTAGTTAAGATACTACCCGATATTGATATATAGACAGTTTTACAACAACTGCTGGTGTCTTGTTGTAGATTGGTTTGCATAGGAACACAGAATCAAAATAAAATGTTCACATGATCTTCAGCTTCTGTTTTTAGGGCTGCAGCTTTATAACTGTAGCTTAATAAACTCATATATGCAATATGAATTCCTTGGATTCCTTGGTGGGTTTTAGGAGATGGTAATAGATTTTTCCAATTTGTAGGAGGCCTTGCTATCACTACTCGGAGGTTCTTCGTGGACCAGGGATATATTGTTTTACATCTGTCCGTCCATCCGCCAGTAAGTCACTTGATATTTGGTACGGAGGAACCAATAGGATCTATACAAATCTAATAAAATCGTTAATTCATTACTGTTTCCCCCCTGAAGATATTCGATTGATTTTAAAATATAATGCAACACAAGTTTTCCTAGCAACCGTTGCCATAACTTCGCTATATTTTTTATATGGAGGGTCAGCTTGTGTATTCCGGACTGAGTTCTGTCTCTATCCTTATTGTCTTCAGTCCCGTTTGCTGAGAAATATCTGGGGGTAGTCTCAATGAATGGAACCTAAAAGATTTCTTGTTAAATATGGCGATTGTAAGTTGATGTTAGTGGAGCATTTATGCGGTTTCAGCTTGAAACTTTAATTTCTCCCTATAGTTTTACCACACAATAATTCGAGATATCTACATTGCACCCTATTTACAAAAATATTTCAATAATTTTACCTCCAAAATTATAAAAACTTTGCGCCCCCCCCCTAACTTCAAATCCTGGATCCGACCCTGGTGGCGGGGTTTTATAAAAACATGTTAGCGGGGATCCCAACCCTCCCCTAACCTGGGACACTTTTGTCCACTTTTTTATACTGTTCGATTCGTTGTGACAATATTGTTTTTTTTTCTCAAATGGAGTAGTTAAACATGTTTTTATATGTAAATGACAATCTACATTTATGTACACCTTACATGTAAAAACAGTTTAATTTACAAGTACCACTTTCGCAAAAACATGTTTTCTCCTTGGTACAGTCATCACATTTGAAATACATTTGTAGGTATTTATTTGAGTTCATTGATTTTGGTTATTTTTGAAGAGTTATACGGAAATCTTTAATTACATTACAAAACTGTAAACATGTTCATTCAACGACTGCAGAGGCGGGTTTAGAGAGAGTAACACCCCCCTTTTTGAGACAAAAAATGGTTAATTATATATGGAATTGCTGATTGCATATTGGCAGTCAGTATCCCCACTCCCCTTTTATGAAAATTACTGGATCCGCCACTGACTCGAAGCATGGGACGTAATGTTAGTATAGTTTACTATTCCCATGTGTATCTGACAAAAATCTTTTAATAAAATAATATAATGTTAAAGGGAGTGAACACATCCATTTTAATAAAGAAACATTATTACGTCTATTAGACAAACTATAGCCCGTATAGGACTGAAAAGGGAACATATTATTTCATAAATTTATTCAATACTGTAATCGGTCTACGGCTACTTTGCTACTCTCTCAAATACCGGACAGTTACCGGTCGATTTCTAGTGGTAGCCATTGTTATTTTGTGAAACAGGTCATTTCTTACATTTTGTTATGACATTTACGTCAATAATAATAGATTGTTTAGCGATGCGTGGAATGCGGACAATATACAAACAATTTTAAGATTAAAGATATGGCTGTATTTACTCACCTCCCAATAATTCAAATAACTAAATGAAGTTATGATTAAAATAGCTGTTAATCCAAGGGCAGCTAAGACTGCTATCACAATAACTTTAATTGTTCCACCCTCAGCCATCGTTTTAAAATAATTGGCTATTGATTAGCGTCATAAGACAGGTATATAAAATTCCAAGTTAATATTTTGAAATACACAATTTACGACACATCCGTATCCGGGTAATTAATACAAGTGTGGTGTTAAACATAAATATAAACACACACGTTTCCACCCTATACAATATTAATTAATCTTTAAGGTAATCCGATCAAACTACAAACATGGAATTATGTTACAAAATGAAAACAATGACTAAAGGGAGGTAACTCAAACGTATTTCCTTGTTAAATTTATTTACGCTGAGAAACTGTCAATTGAAACTGAAACTAATTGAAAGTTTTGGTGTCCAGGATGTAACATGATACACTAAGGGCCTACCTATCAAGATAACAGTAGACAAACAAATATTTTTTTGGTTAAAATCAACGTTTTTCAATTAAAAAAAAAATGAATGAGGAACTTTTTATATATGTTATTTTAAATAGAGTTACATTTTATGAAATTGAAATGTCATTTTTGAAAGATCACACCTCTGATTGTGTTGCGAAACTTAAAAAAAATGCATGACGACAAACTAGTTTTTTCGTGCAAAGACATAAAACAAATAACATAAAGTTCCAGAAACAGTTAACCGTGGTAAACTTGTCAAAGAACTCCAGTTCTTGGAAAAGACATAAACTTCATGTAATCGGAATATGATTCGTGTGAATAGCATGTAGTTATCATAGTACACGCATACATTGTATCTGCTACTGCTAGCGCGTGTTTTATTTTCAGAGGACAGGGGCGGATCTAGATTAATATTTGAAAGGGGCTTGATTACAGAAAACGTAATCTATATTAATTGCTACAGAAAAAAGTGCAGTTGAAATTTTGTTTGTTCAATTTTGTGCAAATCATATAAACTTGAAAAATAAGAGATGTTTGTTTGGCGATTAATATATACTGGTTAAAAATAGTATTGCCTTAATTTGAAATTGTTCTTTTGCTACTGTGTTACATGTACATAATTTAGTTTAATGTAGCGTTTATTCTACATGTACTAAACTTCTTCAGTCTACAGTCTAATCTATGCGGTCTTTAGGTGTTATAGGGTCGAAAAAAATATTCCCTTGAATTTGACAGCTGTTGGAAATTAATCCCAATTTTTATTGCTTCAAAACAAAAATCTGAGTCATAAATATATATCTTCGGTGTTTTATATCACAATTATTTTTTTATTTGGTGTTTCTTTAGAATATTTTAGAAACGTAAGATTACATGGTTACTAAGAAAAAAAGGGTGAAAATTTGATTGGTTAATATCCAATGATGTTTATTTTCTTAAATGCAATGAAATGTTATTAGATATTTTGTCTGTAGTACTGGATAGGATAAACTTTAATCATCCCAAGTATTTTTTTATTGAAAGCTAGGATAAATTCTGCACATTTTTTTATTTTTTTTAATATTAAACAAGGACTTCTTGGAGAAATCAACGGTAGTATTACATACACCTTTATAAGATTGCAAGTATATCAAAGTTTTTTTAACATCAATTTTGAATTGTTGATGTGTTTAATTTTGGCATTTTGTACTTTAAAAAATCAAACGTGGTACTATTAAGGGAACGACACTCTGTAAAATAATGCTCTTTTGTGACTGATGCATGCATATGGGACGGGGAACTGTTATTGCTTTCCGGAGCACCTGAGATCGCCTACGAACGATTTTTTTTTTGGCGTGTGTTGCTAAATCTCAAGATGTGTAGACTTCTTCGCTGTTTTATCGTTTTTTTCTTCTTAGCTTTTTTAAATAGCGTTATCAGACATTCTTCGACTTTTGAATGTCCCTTTGGTATCTGCCGCCTATTCTTGTTTACCTTTTTCACATATATCCAGATTTTATTTTCTTCTTTTTTGTGTTTAATATAAACATCTGTTTGGTTGTTTACATTTTCTGTTTGGAGAGGGTTGGGTCATTTGATTGCTTGTTGTCGTTTCGACATGTGGCTTAGGTATCTGACAAACTTAAGACCTTCTTATCTTAACATATGTAGATCTAGATTTGTTTTAAATCTGACTAAGGTTAATTTGTCCCTTGTTAGAAGTGACCGACTTCAGAAAACCGTGTTGACAAAAATTAATGGCAAAAAAGGAACGAATTTTTATAATAGGAAGAAAGACGTGCGATGTTTGAAAAATCTGATTGACTGATTGAAATTGATCTGAAACTTACCTCAAAATAATCAACGTATGCAAAAGACGCAATTACAAGAATAACAGCCACGAATACGAAACAGACAACGCCCGACAGAAAAAACTTGAAGCCTTTCTCCATGATAATCGATTATAAAGTCACATGTTCAGGTATTGCGCCTTAATTGTGTGAAAGACAACAATCAAATACAGAAAATCTGAAGTATCAAACTTAATTTAACATTAAGTTTGAACAGTTCAAATGTCGACAATAGCTGACATTTTGAAATTATCTTTTGTATATCGGCACTCGCCGGTTTTGCATTTCACACTTTCGGATCAAATTATCTTTATGATACACATGTATTTACACACTTAATTTTATTATATCTAGCCATATGATAACAAGATACTAGTACTCAATTATCTAAAATAATCAATGTATAGAATATACTTGAGATCTCAGATCGGTTATCACGACTAATCAATAAGAAAGATAAAGGTTGTGGAAACATGGTTATTGAATTAATACATATTTGGTTTTAAAGATAAATGTTTATCTCTACAGCCACTGCGGTATCTGTTTGTTGGTCGGAGTGTTTTTCGTAGGAACGGGTGGCCATGGGAAAAGTCCAATTACGTCCAATTTGAAAACAACCTTGGTGTAGGAGGGGCCCCTTTCCCACTTCCCCCCTTTCTCAAGACAACATAAAAGTAGACACTTTCAAAAGTTTTTTTAGTTTTCATTTGGAGGGGGGTATTATATTGCAGATTGAGGATCGTTGGTTGCTTAACGTCCAGTGGCAAATAGTTCTTGTATGTTCCGGTCGATTTGATTATTTGTAACATAATATAATAGATACATAAAAACAAGGCAACGCAATGCATTTGAGGACTGCCTACGCCAATAAAAACTGACCGCCATGAAATAGCCTAAATGCAGTGCTTTAAAGTAGTGTTAAAACACCATAAATCAAAATCAAATTATAATCAAAGGAAATGGAGAAAGAATTTAAGATTCTAGCTGGTTTTATAAATAAAGAAAGACGAATAAACATGTTTTGTTTCAAAGGAACTACATAAATGACGGCCAAAGCAAGAGCTATCAGCTAAAAACAGAGTTTTAACGAAGACTACTAGTATACAGGAACTGTGCAAAAGCAGTAGCTCTTCGCAATTTCAGGGTCTTTTTTACATAAAATCTTGCAACTAAAATTGATCGTAATAATACTGAAATGTTCATGCTACGAGTATTTTTTTCTCGTAAGTTTTATTTAATGTGTTTGAATGAGCTTATAGTTTGTTTTGACTCGCTTTTTCCATATAAGACTCGTCAGAAGTTCTTAAATAAAAATAAAAAACATTTCAATTTTGAAAGACCAAACTAACGTGCATGTTTATTCTGTTGTTTCAATTTAAATTTTATTATCTTTTTATGGGGAGGGTTATAAATAATGATGCTATTTGTTATATCTTCCCTTTTTTTTTTATTGCATAGAGGTGTATAAATTATAAATTTCCCCATTGTACCATTCCTTTAAAACATTTCCTTATTTGATAATTTCATTTTAGTTTTAAATCAAAATGTTTCGTGTCGCTAACAAAATATTGCAATTTCCTTACAGTAACGATTTATTATGGCAGTGCAGAATTTTCAAATAAGGATGTAAATTTGCTTATATTGTTTTTGACTTTTTGACTTTTCGTCAGGTATTTTGAATACTCTGTGTTTTTTTATAGTATAGAACACTATAAAAAAAACATTCACACAATCATACCCCTGCTTTTCGTTTCATAATTTTATTCAATATACATGAAGTTTAAAAAGCCATTTTTGAAAATCTTTAAAGTCTTTCTATAGTGTTTTTATAGTTTTTGAAAGAAAAACGGTATAAAGAGCTAAAAGTGGGGTTTCAAAAATCGAAAAATTATACTCTCCTGCTAAATTTTCATATATTTTTTTTTAAACTAGTATATATCTCTTCAACAACGACACGGATTCCATTTTTTCCACTTTTTAAGTTCCATTATTTCTATACTATGTCATTTAAAAAAAAAAGAGAGAAATTTTGAAAAAGAGCATGCAGCGAACATCCATATTTAATGGCATGCTATAATTTTTCAGAATAGTAAATTTAATATAAACGACAGGTTTGGTCATCTAATATTTTATGCTGCACATCAGGTATTCCGATACGAAATACGGGGAGCAATCCGATTTAGAGGAGCAATTACACTTTGCTTAAGTGCAGTCTGTTAGTACAGTTTGGATCCGAACCACGTGGAGAATTAGGTTTCGAGGAAACCGGAACCACATTTTACTTACCCACCGTGTTGTGGTCGCTTGTAATAACTCCTCGGGGTTCGGATTCCTTCGCGGATTTGGGATCGCAATACACATTGTACGTTGGTTACATGTTAAAAAAAAGTATGTCTTACTTCGTAGAAATCGAGGTAACTGAATGACACTGGTACCAGTATAAGTATCAGAAGTGCTGCTCCAGCGACAACTCCTATAATGATTTTAAATATCTTGGAATCCAACAGGTCATCCAACGCCATGGTATGTCAGAAATCTGAAAACAAAAAGATTTTTTAACAAAACGGTATATATACGTTCTTGATAGACATGTGGAATAGCGTCGGCAAAATAGCCAGTTCCTTGTGATATTGTAACTAACAGTCGCAACGCCAGTTGTTTGAATTTCTAACTTGGTAACGATTAAAGAAAGGCGATAGGTACCAAAATGTTATCCAAACCTTATAAGTTGAATTCAAACTATTTTTCTCACTATTGTTTCCAATGTTCCTGGTGCGGGTTTTTCCCGCTGCATTGATGATCCTTTGGTGGGCTTCGGCTGTTATCTGTTCTTTGATCGGGTTGTCTCCTTGACACATTCTCCATTTTTATTCTCAATTTTGATTTCATCTTTTTTTTCTAGCCTACAATAGACCGGTCTACAATAGAGTGCATTATTTTTTTCAAGGTTGTGCTTCCTTCCGATATTCCCTCCGTACGTCTGTTCGTCCAACCAATTAAAAAAAATATTAAAGGAGTTTACCATGACGTTGTGGTCACGTAAACTCGAAGTTTAGTAACAAAATTATATGCAAAATTGCGGGTTATTTACACCCAACCATATTACTAGATTGTTTTAGACGTATTTTGCACAACATTTTTGGTTTCGGTTTTTCATCTGCTCCAACTTCGTAAATCAATATGGCATTCCAACTGGTTTGCTTCGAGCGTCACTGACGAGTCTCAGGTAAAACACTAGCATGTCTGACTTACAAAATTTTTAAGAAGAGTGCCTGGACCGGCGTTTTGCATTTGCGCCGATCTGCATTTCATTTGCGCCGATTTTTTCTTTCATTTGCGCCGATTTTTATACAGGTAAATAACAGGTAAATACAGGTGAAATGATAAAAGAAGATGTGGTATGAGTGCCAATGGGACAACTCTCCATCCCAGTAATGTTATTTTCATTTATCATTAAAGACCTCCTCTGTTAGACAGGTGTACATGTTATGAATTGTCAATCATAACATGTATATAACTGTTGTCTCCTGCTTAAAATCAAGAAAGAAGTAAAAACCTAAGATAAAAGCACTTTGTTTATACTTAAATGACGAATTAAAAATATATGTACAGCATTCAAATCCATAAAAACGGAATACATTCAAATCATAAATCTGTTCTTGCCGAGTATGTATAGGCAACACATCTAATATATTCCTTTCTTATGATTTCGTCTTTTCTATATTTTGGCGTTATTGTCAATAACGAAGGTCATCTTTTCTTTGTCTGGCATACGTTCTTGTGGGGGCTCGCATTTTCTCACAAGTAAGCTATTAAACCAAGAGTTCCAAATGGTGAAGTTAAATCATCCTTTCGTTAATTTTATGGACGCCATCACATATTGGTTGACTGTTATGGAATGTGTACTTGTATGTTGTTTAAGAATGTATGACATTTGTCATCATAAGGAGCGGAGCGTCAGACAATGTCAAACGTGAAGCAGTCATCGATTTCATTTAGGGTAACCCGAAACATTGGGATAGCCATTTGCCAATTGCAATGTCACTTGATTTGTCTGTATACTCTGTGCTCAGCTAATGTAAAAGTATGAACTTACCTGTAACTTACCTGTATATCCAATTAGGAAAAAATATAAAATCGGCGCAAATGAAAAAATGAAATCGGCGCAAATGAAAGAATGAAAAATTTCAAAATCGGCGCAAATGTCATACGCCCGCCTGGACGTATTCGGTGATGATTTTTTTAAAACCTTAGTTCACAGTTCAGTTAAAATGTGATAACGGTGGTGTTTATTTAAAAGATTTGTGATCTTCAAATATATATTCAAACATGTAAACATGAGAGGCGTAAAATTCAGTTCGTTAAAGGGAACACGTATAATTAGTTTAAAAATGAATAGATGGCATGATTTAAATAATGCGCTACATGTAGATATTCTCGCAGTGTTGAAGACCAGTTGATGCCTTTGTCATGTTTTTGCTCTTTGGTCGTGTTGTTGATTCTTTGACACAATCCATATCTCCATGTTTATTCTATTTGATAAACATTGATTGAAAAAAATATTACACTTCTAATCATTCAGGTGTTAACGAAAGTTCAAAAATCAATTACTGTATGTTCATACATTCGATTTGATAAATTGCATTAATCTATGTAGCCCGTTCTCATATTCTGACAAACTGCAAATGGATTATTTGCTTTTTCTTCGAATTCTATACACAGTTTTTCATAAAAACATATTTAAATGAATAAGAAGGTGTAGTATGAGCGCTGATGAGACAACTCTCCATCAAAGTTTTATAGCTGACTATGCGGTATGGGCTTTGCTCATTGTTGAAGGCCGTACGGTGACCTATAGTTGTTAATGTCTGTGTCGTTTTGGTCTTTTGTGGATAGTTGTCTCATTGGCAATTATACCACATCTTCTTTTTTATACAATGTATAAAAGGTAAACAATTACTAAAGATCAACAATGAATAAAAAAACAATACCATATAGTCGACTGTAAAATGCCAGACTTTTGTGAAACAATTCAAATGAAAAAACAAGCTAACAGCCTAATCCATAACAAAACAATATATATATACATGTATGTAAAACAAATATGACAGACATGAACCAGCGGCGACCACTGAACTACAATTATAGGCTCCTGACTTGGGATAGGTACATATACACATGTATGTAAAAAAAAAACACATCCCTTAATAACTTTCAAGAGACTATGCCAACTTTCTATGATTATTAAGTAACCGTTTTCTTATATTTTACTGCTTACATGTACGTCTATGACTATCTTGCACTTTCTCTCTCCACTTTTCGAAATTAGTACTAGTTATAATAGATAAATGTTTTTAGTTTTAGTATACTTCAATTCAAGGGTGTGGTGTATTTCTGATAAACAATCTCGTTTATTTCAAAATTTCACATTCAAATTGTACATATTGTACAAATCGAATCTTTTCCTTTCACTTCAAACAAAAACGATAAAATAAAAACTTCAATGCTAAAATTAATAGAATTGACATACTGATTTTATAAACAAGGACGATACATGTACTTGACATTCTATCGATCACCCATTATTAAAATTCTATAAAAGTTCTATAATATATTTAGCCTATTCAAAACTTCTCACCCTAATTAAAAAATGAACATAACTGTTTATACACACTCCTGTTACTAATTAAAAAAACATAGAAAATAAGAAAAATTATAAACGCCTTACTTGCTCCGACAGAATGAATAAATGTCCGCTGAGATTTCTAAACTAATACAATTTCAAAATACCGTACGAAATATCGTAAATCTTGGTAGTTGCTATCACTTATTGAACTTTAAATTTGACCTGGAAATGATTTAAATGTCACACTAAGATGATCATGAATAGCAGAATATTTACTATAAATAAACATACTTTACTCGATATTTGTATTTGTGTATAGTATACGACAAAATAATTATGTTTAGCACTACAACAAAAATGGAAAAAAAATGTATTTCAATTTTAGTAACGCTATTATATCTTTTAGTAGTTGTTGTATAAATTGTTCTAGGTTGACAATTGGACGTTGGTATATCATGATTAGGATGATGTTGGCCCTATAATCTGATTTTCAAGTATTTCATTGATTTCAGGACTTAAGCTTGTGTAAATATTGGTTTTGAAAATATTTGAGCCAGCAGATAACCAAAGTATTTATATATATGTAAACAATCTAGACTTTCGTAATAAACAAAATCATTTCTCGACCTCAACTCTTACTCTCATTTATAAATCTCCATTTTTTTATGGGGGGTGGGGGGGTGGTACAGAACGACGTTTGAACTTTCCTTCATATTGTTATTTTATTTATCCTTGGTGGCGATGCTATATGTACACTTTCAAATATGTATTGCATACACAGCTGGTCAATATTACCATATTTATTTTCACTTTTTGTAGATGACTCCATATACAGAAAATATTATGAACAATAATGTGTCCACAGTGCACGGATGCCCCCACTCGAACCATAATTTTCTATGTTCAGTGGACTGTGAAATAGGGTCAAAGCTCTAATTTGGCATTATATCATAGGGGACATGTGTACTGAGTTTTAAGTTGATTGGACTTCAACTTCATCAAAAACTAATTCAACCAAAAATTTAACCTGAAGCGAGACAGACGGACAAACGAACAGACGGACGGACGGACGAACGGACGCACATTTAAGAAATCAGAATGCCCCTCTACTATTGCAGGTGGGGCACACAAATAGTATTTAGGATCTCAAAACGCTTGTTTACTATACCACAATGCACATGTCCCATCAGGAATCTATGTTTTTTTTTCAATCATATCTTATATGAGGGTCTGTATGGATACCAAAAATAATGGACAAAAAATGCAGAATGAAGGGGAAAAGTAAAAAGAACAGAGAAGCATAGGTCAAAAATACAGAAAATAAAATAATTGGCTGCTTAAATATATAGAATAGAGAATAATGGGGGAAAATACAGAATAGAGAAAAATACCTAAAAATTGAAATAATAAAAAAATGAAAGATCGTTTGCCCCTTCCCCCTTTTACAGACCTTCTTTTATAATATTATATACATTTTTCATCATTTAGATAGTTAAATATTGCATATATGTCATGGTCTGTTCAATTGATTATCAATTATTTAATTATTTTTTTATTGTTTTATTATTTTATTTTATTTTTTTTTTGGGGGGGGGGGGGTATTTTAAGTTTGACTTATTTCATATTTATCTATTGATGAACATTGTTAATTTACCTTTAGATATCATTAAGATTTGTTTGTTTTGTGGCGTTTGTTCACTGTCGTCACGGTTAGCGTACATATTTATTTTTCTATGTAATGATTTGTTGGTGTTTTAGTGCCACTTTTACCACTATTAGCTATCTTTCACGGTGTATCAAGGTGTACCAAGGTGACCAGCTTGTATTGGCGGAGGCAGCTGGACTACCCGAGAAAAAAAAACAGAACTTCGACAGGAAAATAGCTATTCTGGTCAATAAGGATTGTACTCGAACGCACTCTCGACGTGCAGGGTTCGAACTCACAACTTCAGTTTTGACAGACTAGTGATACAGTAGATGACCCATTCGACCATCGAGCCCCCTCCCTTTTTTTGGAATTTTACCGAATATTAATACTGGCAGAGGCGGATTTAGGGGGAAGGGGGTCCGCCCCCTACTTTTTGGTTGCTTATAGAGGAAATTACTGAAGCGTGACTGGAGCGGGTCCCATCTTAGGCAGTCAGTGTGCCCCCACTTATGAAAATTTCTGGATCCACCACTGCCTTTTTTTCATGATTAAGAATGAGCTTGAAAAGTAATTTGAGTGATAACATAATATGTACTTTTAGTTAAGAGAATATATATTTTTCTATTTTACATGACAGCTATGTATTTGCAATATGAATTTAATAGACAGTCCTGGACCTTTTTATGTTTGATTTAATTTTTAAAGGATCAAATATTTATAAACCAATTTGATTTGATAGCCAGCTGGCCATTGTTATTGAAAATATTAAAAACTTGTCAGATAAGACTGTAAATTAACCATTAAAATGTACCCAAAAAAATCGTATTTATGTTATGTTCTGATATTTTCAAAGATAATGTTAAATCCTCTTTCAGACCACTAGTGATGCCCTTGATATTTATAAATCGCTTCTTCAAGTTATGATTATTAAGTCATCCGGTCACTGTAGACAATTCTGATTATTTAGAGGTCGGGCACATGGTTATGAAATTAATGTTAAAATCAAATATCGGTTTAAAGGATTGTTACAATGTATTCTGTTGCATCCGTTAACCTGAATTTATAAAGAATATTTTTGTATATAAACATACAATCGAATTTGAGTTATCTCTCTTTGAACCTAATTTTGCATGACAGGCAATGCCCTATTCGATGTTTTGCACAATTTCGAATAGGACAACTATATTTTTCTTCAACTTCTTTCTCTTTTCTATCAAACAAATTTCACAATTTGCAAGGAAGAAAAAGAAATAAACCATAAAATTGTATTTTTAAATGATTGTAATTTGATTGACATATATAATATTTAACATTTGTCATAATCCATCGAAAGATAAGTGTTTTTACTAAATTACTGAAACTGCTTCTAACTAAAGCAGATCTGCATGGTACTATACAACTGCATTACATTATTTGATATATGTATACACACATATACTCATACTTTCATAAATGTTCTTAATCGATGACAAATTA
The DNA here is from genome assembly GCF_036588685.1 of Mytilus trossulus. Classification (NCBI taxonomy): domain Eukaryota; kingdom Metazoa; phylum Mollusca; class Bivalvia; order Mytilida; family Mytilidae; genus Mytilus; species Mytilus trossulus. Next base: position 35,164,318 of record NC_086385.1, on the reverse strand, counting down.
CTGTTGAAGCTGACAGCTCGTTTACATTATTATCACGTTATAAGCTCAATTTATAACGAAATAAAATTATTTATCTTCACAACATTTTTTTCCTGAACATAAACAATCAATTGCCACCTCAATCTGATATCTTTATTATGTTGACAGAAATTTATAAAATATGCAATGATATAGCAATCATCGAGACTTCCTTTTTTATTAGCTCACCTGTCCCGAAGGGACAAGTGAGCTTATGCCATCACTTGGCGTCCGTCGTCGTCCGTCGTCTGTCGTCTGTCGTCTGTCGTCTGTCGTCTGTCGTCTGTCGTCTGTCGTCTGTCGTCTGTCGTCTGTCGTCTGTCGTCTGTCGTCTGTCGTCCGTCGTCCGTCGTCTGTCGTCGTCTGTCGTCGTAAACTATTTCAAGAATCTTCTCCTCTGAAACTACTGGGCCAAATACTTTCAAACTTTAACTGAATGTTCCTTAGGGTATCTAGTTTGTAAATTGTATCCGAAGTTATGATCTATCAACAAACATGGTCGCCATTGCTAAAAATAGAACATAGGGGTCAAATGCAGTTTTTGGCTTATAACTCAAAAACCAAAGCATTTAGAGCAAATCTGACCAGGGGCTATATTGTTGATCAGGTCAAGATCTATCTGCCCTAAAATTTTCAGATGAATCAGACAACCTGTTGTTGGGTTGCTGCCCCTGAATTGATAATTTTAAGGAAATTTTGCTGTTTTTGGTTATTATCTTGAATATTATTATAGATAGAGATAAACTGTAAACAGCAATAATGTTCAGCAAAGTAAGATTTACAAATAAGTCAAATGACGGAAATGGTCAGTTGACCTCTTTAGGAGTTATTGCCCTTTATAGTCAATTTTTAACCATTTTTCGTAAATCTTAAAAATCTTTTACAAAATTCTTCTCCTCTGAAACTACTGGGCCAAATACTTCCAAACTTTAACTGAATGTTCCTTAGGGTATCTAGTTTGTAAATTGTATCCGAAGTTATGATCTATCAACAAACATGGTCGCCATTGCTAAAAATAGAACATAGGGGCCAAATGCAGTTTTTGGCTTATAACTCAAAAACCAAAGCATTTAGAGCAAATCTGACCTGGGGCTATAATGTTTATCAGGTCAAGATCTACAATGTATCTGCCCTGAAATTTTCAGATGAATCAGACCACCTGTTGTTGGGTTGCTGCCCCTGAATTGATAATTTTAAGGAAATTTTGCTGTTTTTGTTTATTATCTTGAATATATTTATAGATAGAAATAAACTGTAAACAGCAATGCTGTTCAGCAAAGTAAGATCTTCAATTAAGTCAAGTGACCAAAATTGTCAATTGACCCCTTAAGGAGTTATTGTCATTTAAGGACTTTTTTCACAATTTGTTCATCATGTTGACTTACTTTTAAAAATCTTCTCCTTTGAAACTGCTGTATCAATTTCAGCCAAACTTAGGCTAAATGAGTTTCAGAGTATTTAGTATAAATTTTATATTTTATTTCCTTGTATGTCAAGAAACATAGCTACTATCAGGGACGTACTACTATGGCTAAAATAGAACATAGGAGAAAATAATTGGTTTTTTTTTACTTTTGAAGAAAATAGGACGATCCAAAAAACATTTAAATAAATTGAAAAGCCAAAATAATCATTGATGAGAGATTTAACCAAAAGAATTAAGGTGAGCGATTCAGGCTCTTGAGAGCCTCTTGTTTCTTTATAAACCTCTTTGTACTAGTTTACAACGCAGATAAATGACTATATATATTCACAGCGTTTTGTATCTTACATTTAATCATCTGAATTAGTGTATTGATAAAATTATATTAAATGTTACTGTTTTGTTTGTTTTTATTTTCCATTTGACGTGGCTCTGTACTTGTTCATCCCGTCATTATGCTATTGTGTTATTGTGCTGTGGTAATATTTTTATATGTTTGTCTTTCATGTTTGCTAATGTGTTTTGTTTATATGCCTTTTGGTGTATCTTTGTTACAGTTATAACTTTCGTAAAGCAGAGGATGGCGATATAACGTAACGGTACCCAGATTGCACCGAGTACCCAAATTGCACCTATTTAGCAAAAATAGCAGCGGGAATCTTACATATTACGTATTACTTATACATCCTGTCATTGTGCTAACAAGGTTATTTTTTTATTAATATTTGTCTGTCATTCTGCTATTGTGTTTCTTTGTTTCACATTTGTTTTTTATTGACAGAAATTAAGATTATTACACCATAATTGTTGACCGCTGAATCCCAATTTTTGATATTCTTACCTATTATGTCTGTGTGTTTTGTTTACACATCGTTGGCAATATAATGGAATTTAATGCGACTGTCATACAAGTGAAAGGTTTTCTCAAAACCAGGTTTAATCACCATTTTCTAAATAAGAAAATACCTGTACCAAGTCAAAAATATGACAGTTGTCTATTCGTTTGATGTGTTTGAGCTTTTGAGTTTGCCATTTGAAAACGGAATTTCCGTTTTGAATTTTCCTCGGAGTTATTGTACTATTTACAACACAACAAAATCATTATTTTGGAATGAAGACTTGGTTATAAAAAAAACATAGAAAAACGTATTTTCTATGTGCATTGCATTTAAATCGCACTGATCCAATTTGTGTCGTGTAATTACCAGAACAAGAACTACACCAATTTAAAAAGCTACCATTAGTGGTTTAGACAAACCAGCACTGTTTCTCAACCTTTATTAATATAATTTTGTTTTAAAGAAGATGTAAATGTGGTATGATTGCCAAGGAGACAGCTCGCCACAAAGAGATCATATGACACAGATATTACATAGCTATAGGTCACTATATACGGCCTTCAACAATGAGAAAAGCCCACGTCGCATAGTCAGCTTAAAAGGCCCCGAAATCACAAATGTGAAACAATTCAAACCATAAAAATAATTATTGTCACATTTCATTCGGCAAAGTATTGATTACAAGAAATACAACGTACTATGTATTTTTTTTGTATTTCAGGGGGGAAGGTTTACGGTCTGGCATATCTTTTCTGTGATTTTTTTTTAGTGTGACGATTTTCTTTCGAACAAAGTCGTTTAGATACTTACGGCAATGGAAACCTAATCAAAACCTCTAATTTCGTTCGACGTTACATGTAACAAGTCAAAATATTTGTTAATAATTCTAACCTATTTATTACAACAAATATAGTTGACCTATAGTTTAAGAAAAACAGACCAAAACACAAAACATTATCACTGAGCAATAAAATAAAAAAGATGGGTCACCAGACTATTTTTTGACTGAAAAACGTTTTTGTGACCCCTAACGACACAGTGATCAACAGCTGTTATTTATATATCTTTCGAAATCAATATTTATTTGTCGAAAACATATTTGATTTTCGTTCTCTAAGGTAATTGTTCGATTCCAATGAGTGTTATGAGTAGTCAATGCTTTTGTGATATTTAGGACATTAAGTTGATCAAAAAGAATATTTCAAAATCCGACTTTGAAAATGCACTGAAATCTGACCATTTGGAATACAGAATTTCAATTCTAATCGTCCGTTTTTTTAAATTTATAGAACTTCACCAAAATTCAGCCGAGCTTATAGCATTGCACATCAGACTTCAATGAATGCTCTGGGAATTACATTTCAACTTCAGAACTACATGTTTTGCACTTAGAATATTCCTCTATGTTTGTTTTTTTTTTACTTTCAATAAAGTAACCCAACGTGTGAGACATAAAATTTTCATCAATGAATCATTGTAAATAACAAGTAAGTGAATTCCAATTCATTTAATTTATCAGTAGCAGACAAGATTGACATGGTTTTTTTTAACCAAAAGTACACGTAAATGATAAATACCAGACATGAATAAACTATCCTTCTTTACACAGTTAAATCATAAAATTGTCAGTAAATAGATACATTTTGTTTCTTTATCAGTTTTTTGTATATTAACTTCCAACATTTATGTTCAATATCGTCCTTTTGATAAGTTCTAACATTGCCTGGACGACTTTCGGAAAGGTTACAGTATAATAGGAATTAGACACATTTTCTTCTAGATGGAGAGGCAAAAACAACATTATTACATTCAAACTCATAAGTTGAAAATAAATAAACTGACTACGGCAGTTCAAAGAACGAAAAACGAAAAAAATACACACATCACTTTACAATTCAAAAGACAACATAACTAAAAATATAAAGACTAAACAACACGTATGTAAACGAAACGCGCGTCTGGCGTACTAAATTATAATCCTGGTACCTTTAATAACTATATGCATAACCTACTACAGTATCTGGGAGATCTCAGGTGCACTGAAAAAGACAGCAAATCATGCTAAATATTAAATATTGAATTTTAGACAAACCCGATGCATTCACACATTGAATTATTTTTTTTGTTTTTATTTGCTCATTTTACCCAACAATAACAAGATATTTCAAATATGCAATGTCGCTAAGATTTTTAAGTCTTTATTTAAATACGTTTTCACCTGTGGCTAGCTAAAAGTCTGGTTAGCTAAAATGGTTAATTTCTTTTGGTCTACCATGCACGAGGAAATTCGATTTCACTTTTCTCCACAATGGTTTCCAGCATTTTAAGGGACAGTATATTCGTTTTCATTGGCATTTTTAACATTTTTTGACACTTTTAGAAAGGTTTGATCCTCAATGCTTTTCAACTTCGTACTTTATTTGGCCTTTTAACATTTTTTTATTCAAGCGTCTTTAATGAGTCTTTTGTAGACGAAACGTGCGTCTGGCGTAAATATAAAATATAATCCTTTAACAAATAAAATTGTGTTCCTCTTAAAAATCTAAAAGTCTAATTGGAAATGCAGATAAAGTGTAAGTTGAGCACGACATTTTTTTTAAACTTCGATCAACTTTTAATCATATTCCAAAAATGAAAGGCTTCTTAATCAAAAAGTGTTCCAGAGTAGACATTGATAAGTTGTGCAACTTGTGTTTCATCCGTTTTAGCAGCAATAACAATATGTCTAAATAAAAATGTGTTATTGTTAATTTTATTATTCTCCATTATTCGATGCATTCTGCAGCAATTTCATTTTACACTTTAATGACTGGTTTTATTATAAATGGACAATCTTATGTCATCTTGACTGAAATATGAATGCATGGAGGTGTAGATGCCTCAATGAAACCAAAAAATCACCAATCAAAGTAAGCAAAATAGAGCGAAACAATGGATATTTTATATTGTGTCTTTTTAGGTGTAATGTTACACTGCTGTTTCGAATTAGAGTGAAGGTTTGCGTCTTTTAAAACCTTTGAACAATCAGCATTTATATGCAACTGTCCTGAGTCAGCAGCCTGTTCAATGGTTGTCGTTTTTTTATGTGGTTCACAAGTGTTTCTCTTTTCTCGTTTCTTTAAAAATAAAAGATTAAACTGTTGGTTTTTCTGTTTTAATCATTACAGGGCTCTTTATACATGTTATAGCTTGCTGTTCGATCTGAGTCAATGGACTACTTAAGAGAGTCTTGAATGGTCGGAAATAGATTAAACCAAGTTACAAAGCTAGTTAAACCTCTCACTTGTATGTCAGTGGCTCAAAATTCCATTATATTGACAACAACGTCTGAACAAAACAAACAAACATAATTGAAAAAATGTCAAAAATAGAGGTACACCAGTCATGATTTTGCTATAACCTTTATCACTATATAACCAAACAATTATATATCTCTTAGGGATAGGACGTAAATATAAATGCATCATAGCAACATACAAATATAAATGTTAAAGCTGAAAATCAGTTATAATTATGAAGTTGACATGTCCAAGTTATTTCGTATAGACTTGTTAAACGTTAATATATGCTTCGTGTCATTTTACTTGATGATCGGAAACCTAGTGAAGTGCTATTGCTCTCTGCAACTACCCTGAGCATGCCATACAGTTCATTTTAAACAAAGGCAACATTAGCATACCCTGTTCAAAAGTCATCAAGCGATAAAGCGAAAACAGATCCTGGTTACAAACTAGAACCCTAGTGAAACGCATCGACTACAAGAGGAAAATAACGGAACAACAGAAACACGGAACTGCAACAAAAACGTACGCTAACATACATTTAAAAGGGTATTTTATTTCAATTACCCGTGTAACTTAGACGTTTATCCAAAAAAAAAACAGCAAAAAAACTTTATGAAAGAGCTTAAGCTAGTTTTAAAACCAAGCTTAATATAACCCACAATTTCCCTAAAAAAATGCCCGTACAAATCAAGAATCTGACAGTTGCCTTTCTTTCGTTCTGTTGGTCGATATGGTCGTGCCTTTAGATTCGTCAAATTGTATGGACTTTCTTTTTTTGAATTTACCTTGGAGCTTGGTATTTTTGTTTTGAAACTTTTTTCACCTAAAATGCATAATTCGTACATGCAATTTCGTAAGAATTTCGCATTTTTATATAGGTTTCAAATTATAGATAATTTGCATCGTTACCAATTGTGACCAGTTGGCTGAACGAAATCGAATAATGTCGGATAATGTGTATATGATATCATTTCCGAAGCACCTGCTAAAAATATGCAGATTTATTTCAGGTCGTGTTGCTCCAGGCTTTTATTTATATTATTTTGCAGTTCAGGTAAAACATAATTTTGCATGTTTGTTAGAGTATGTTTCTATTGTCTCTTTGTAATTTGTTGTCTGTATTCGGATTAAGTATTCACTCTATAGCATTAGAAAAAAGTTTCGCAGAAGGTGGAAGGCCTATTGGTTTTATCATTGTTACACAACAGAATGATTTTAATCAATTTGATAGTTTTTCAGTAATTTAGATGGTTTTTTTAAAGGAATTTGAAATTATTATTGGGTATTGCGCAATAAATTATGGACACTGCCGGCATGATATAAACAATGTTTTCTAGGTATTTGGTATGTTATATATATGTTATTTATAACAATTTTGATCGAAATGTTTATCAATCACTGTTAAAATTTATAACACTATCTATAAGTGTTTAATGTGTTGCTAAATAAAAAGCAACGGGCCTTCACAGTTTGATCCACTTAAAATCAAAACATTTGAAGGACACGGACAGTATTTTGATGGATTCAACAACAGTAACCGTTATCTTGATGACATTTTTTCTATAAATAATAAAGACGTTTCTAAATAAACTTACAAAATTCACCCAAGGAACATACTTTAGATAAATCAAATGTAAAAGCTTATAACTGTCATTTCCTAGATTTAAATATGTCAGTTTTACACGGGAAACTCCACACCCCTAATTACGACAATGTTAGCTTTTGTTAACTTTTCTTTTTTGGATGCTGATGCTACTTTAGACACCATGCATCCTACGGTGTTGATATTTTATAACTCGTTCGCTATGCCCGTGTCTGCAGTGACGTTTTAGATTTTAACGAACGTAATCTGTTACTGGTAAATTGTTTAAGTCATGGATTTTGTTACTGCAAATTACTTCAAACGTTAACTAAATTCATATTTATATATATATATATAAAGATTTGGTTTTGAAGTTCTGTTGTACCTGGGGAAAAAAATATTTCAAAGGGGATAGAATATCGTCATTTTTACAGAACTGTTTACCGTTCCCGGAAATTTAGAAACGATCCCGATAAGGATTCCGGTTTAGGAATTTTAACAAATAAAACATAGCCCTTGAATATTGTTTTTTGGTGTCAAACACACATTGTTGTCTTATTTATCAAAGGTTCTTTCTATAGGGATAAGACATAAATGCAAATGAAGCAACGTTACATAATGAACCCAATATAATTAATTTAAATTAAAACAATAAGATGAATGCTACAAACTTAAACCGAGGTAAACACGTCAACTAAGTATAAGAGGAAAGCAACAGAAAAACACAAACACTGAATTGCAACATAAATAAACAAAAACATAGTATTTACATTTAAAATGGCCAGTAATATTAAAGTTTTTGGTTAAATTTGTTGTCAATTTAGTTTTTTATGAGCTTCAATAAGTCCAAACAACTTGAAACTTAGTACACAGGTTCCCTATTATATGATGCTGTAGAGTTTTACACCCAATTTCACGGTGCACATCCGTGAATTATTGACATATTCTTGTTTGATGTTTGTTCAAGTTTATATTTCTATTGTCTTCTGATTTTGAAGTATTTACGCTTAAGTATTAGATAACATCTCTGATGGCACTAGGCCGATTGGTCAGTTGGTCATTTGCCAATATTAGGGTTTATGCAAAAAAAGTAATAAAGAAGATTTTTTTTCCACGACAGGTATTTGGTCACATTTAAGGGTTTAGCGCTATAAAAGCAGAATGTAAAATAATAACTAATGCCAGCATAGTGTAAACAAAGGTTTCTAGGTATTTTCTATATGGGACAGTGCTATTTATATCGAGTTTGATTGAAATGTTTATCAAAAACTGTCAAAATCTATAACGCTATACATAAGTGTTTAAAGTGTTGCTAAATAAAAAGTCAACGGGCATCACAGTTTGATTCATCCAAACATTCAAACATTTGAATCAGACAAACAAAAAATTCTCAACGAATACAAATTGTAACAGGTCAGGGAAACAGAAAACACTGATTTGAAGATATCAGATCTTACCCGTTAAGTTATGCATGGAATAAAAACAATATTGATATGCTAAAAAAATCAATTGACATGGTACACTCTCGGTTAGACAAACTTTCTCTAAATACTAAGAATGATACCAGGATCAACGGTTTAAACATTTACCAATATTCAGAGTGCCGTCTTATACATTTCGGGCACGATTATTGTACCCTGACTTAGAAATCAACCAATCAAAATATTGGATTGTGTGTTTCGAGCACAAACTTTGTACTTAACCTTGTGTAAGTAAAATTTCATTGTCGAGAGCTCTGGTGTTATGGTTACAAGAGCGCAATTATTTGTTTACATTTAACCGGCAAGTTTTTTACCCCAAGATGTACTCAGAATAGAATCCTATACGGCTTTTGATTGGTTGATACAGGATTGAAATTACATTTAATCGAAATCTTATCCAATTATGTTTAAAAATTGTCGAAAATCCTATTCATATTTTACGAAGTATAGAAAATATCTTTGATTTCTGCACGTCGGAGCCATTAAAAATAAGCATTAAGCGAAAAAAGTAAACGATCTTTTTCAACAGCATTTTAAGTCAATTTGAGCCGCATGCCCTATAGTTTTTTTTTTGTTGTAATGCAACACTGGCATTTCTAGTAACAGGAACTGTCACCCGTTTTTCGCTAGTTTGTGTAGTCTTCGAGAAAAAAAATACGGAACACTAGTGGTACCCTATGGAAAATGCATTACGAATAATTGCGCTCTTGTAACCTTATAGGAAAGTCTAACATCATGTTTTCTAAACAAAGATAGATTCGAAGCAAATGAGGGAAAATAAGAGAATAGCTTCTGTAGTAGTTAACCGATGTTCGAAATCTCTTCAATCTGTTCTGAATATACACACTATATGCACACTGATGAAATCTTTAGAGCGAGACCGTGTATATTCGCAATGAAGATATCATCAAGTATTAGAGTCATGCCAACTTTTTGAACAATTATCGGACTCAGACTCAGATATGAACGCACACAAAGATTTTTAATGAACAATTTATAGCACTACATTTGCTTCAAAATCATTCTGTTTAACTGCATTTAATTCTGCACTATGTGACTATTTCCAAGGTCCTTTCGTGAAACAACAAAACATAATAAATGTATTACGACAAAGTCAAGTAGATTTCTCTTGAACGAAGGTTTATTTACCATACCATTCAGAAAAAGGAATTCGCCTTGACCTTGACATTCGACACCCATATCTGCTTTCAACCTACTGCAGTTAAGTTTTATCCTAATTTTCTAGTCTGACATAAAAATACATTGTTATCTCAGATAGACATTTTTCACATCAGTTCACTCAGTCTTAGAGTACTCTAATTTCTAAAATCCTACTTGTCTGCCAAATAAGTAGAGAAGTTATGAGAAGTTATTTTAGTCAAATTCAAAAACATGTTTATTCGTTTGACTGAGATAAAACATATTTATTTTAGTAAAATTTGCATTGACCTCTTTAATATTTCAAATCACTGTCCGAATAAATCAAAGAGCGCTATCAACGTGGCATTTAAGGTGTTAGACCTTGGTTCAGGGAGATAACTCTTTAAATCAGTTCTGTGTTTGTAAAAAACAAGTTTCATCAACGTATTTTAAGCATTTAACTGAAACAGATTGAAAATAATCAATGTAACATAGAAGCTTTGAATATATTTATGAAAATGGTTGACACAAACATACTGATGATTTTAAGAGTTATTTCCCTTAACCTAGGTCTACCTCCAGCAACTATGCCCGAGAAAACACATCAAAATGATGTTGGGCTTATCATCTGCATCACTTAGAAAATACCATAAATACAAATTAAACTGTCATTTCAATTAAAATTTGCAAGTTGACAGAAACCACATGTTTTGTTAACCTGATTTTGAAGTGATAATTGTTGGCCAAATGTATTAATAGTAAATACACATCAATGATTCTTAATTGTGTCTTATTTAATAAATCAAGTGTTAAGTTTATTTAAAAAAAAGGTATAATTTGAATTTTGAAGCTGAAATAGAAAATGTCATTTAACAGAAATTAACAACCACTTTCATGTTTGAAATATTTTTTATATCTTTAATGTACATGCAAATTATAACCAACATGAACAAACAATGAAATTGAATTATTATGCATAATCTAATAAAAATATATCATATATATATGGCATAAAAAGTTAACAATGATAAACCATATTTTTCTTTGAATAAAAACAAGGTGAAAATGAAAAATTGATTGATTGCTTAATTTAATGTGTTTATTGTCCAGCAACACATATTACATTCATATTAAGTATAAAAACATCTTTTACAATGTAAATGAACAATTGAAATAAATACACAACTAATACTAAAAATGTTTTCAAAGATTTAGGAATACCCTATAGCTATTGCTGACAAAAATGCAAATTTTTAAATTGTAATAATATTGATAATTCTATGTAAAGGCAAAACATAAGATCTTGCATTTTAACTTGTTGTTTTATCTGGTTATTTCTGTACTTGAGTGGTTATCAAAAATTTACACGCTTAGCTTTTGTTTTAAACATCTGTTTTGAAGCAATATTATCTGTCCCTAATCAGTTGTTGATGACAGATTTATGTATCTACTTAACCATTTTATAATTGAGAGAAGATATGAAATTTACCCTGTGTAGGGCTTAGTTTGAAGACTGTTAAATAAGATATTTATATAAAATATATTATTGGCCTACTTTTCGGTTGTGGTTGTTGGTTGTCGTCTGTCAGAATCTTTTTTTTCAATAATTTTCTCTTTCCATTCAGTTCGTCTATCTTTTTGATAGTTTTATGTGTTTGGTAATATCAGTGCCATATATGATTCCGCATTAAAGAAGGCCATACGGTCATATGGACTTTAAATGCTAAAATCATTGGACCAAAAGCTCGATCAAAAGTGTCTATCATTGTTTGCTTTTAATGACCGCGTAAAAAAACCATCGATGTCTCTATATTTTGTTGTAAACAAGTTATCATATTTTTTTGCTGTAAACAAGTTATCATATTTTGCTGTAAACAAGTTATCATATTTTGCTGTAAACAAGTTATCATATTTTGCTGTCACCAAGTTATCAAATTTTGCTGTAAACAAGTTATCATATCTTGTTGTAAACAAGTAATCATATTTTGCTGTAAACAAGTTTTCATTTTTTGTTGTAAACAAGTAATCATATTTTGCTGTAAACAAGTTATCATATTTTGTTGAAAACCAGTTATCAAATTTTGCTGTAAACAAGTACAAATGTTATGCTATCATTTGCACATCAATTCATTTAAAAGTGGCCGTTAAAGCAGAAGTGCACAACATCTTTATCTGATCATGAGTGAGAAGATACAGACGTGTAACAGTATTGTGCCAAACAAAACAACCATTATGATTTTAAAGCAAATAATGAACAAAATTACTTGAAAATGTTAATGAATTAAAAAAATGGTAAAATAATTAGATCTTATTTCGTGTTGCTACATCTTAAATTTTCTATGTTGTGTCTTGTGTACTAGTATTCGTCTGTTTGTCTTTTTTTTTTTTATCCATGGCGTTATCAGTTTATTTACGATTCAAATGTTTAAATGTCCCTCTGTTACCATTCATCTCTCTTTTGTAGAATTTGATGTTTTTTAACAGTAATTCATGTAAACAATGCACTTTAACATAACATTAAAGCTTGTTACAGATAGCAATATAAAAGTAATAGCTCCTGATTTATAAACCGCGTCACGTGGTGTCTCCTCAATCTGGTGCTGGAACTGAAATAAAATAAAAACTTTCCAAACTAATCATGAAACTTCTCCGGTAACACAATACTATAGATCCCTTACAGAAACAAACAAACAAACAAACAAACAAAAAAACAACATCTCCCCAACATTTTCTAATACTACTATTTCGTTGCTTTTTACTATATTCCTTAACTTCTATCATAGAAAATAAAAGTATGTTTATTTTTGCAATAAAACATATAAAAACAGAGGAATTACATATAGTCTGGATTATAAAATAATCTTTTTTTTAAACATATTTCGTGCTTTTGGTGGACCTTTTGATACGGTTGACATTTTTAACATTTCAACTCTTTATACCACACATCCTCACAATGTTATCACACATTGTTTTTCATATCTAATTGAATAGTCGTTTGGTAAATCTGGTTTCAAAGTAACTTGCTACATCTTATAATTATATATTTGTTTTATTTTATCTAATATTTATCATGTTACCCCTTGTATGCCCTTTAATTTGGAATCAAGTATATTCTATTTTATTCTATTACACTAAACCTTTTTCTTTTATTAAAACGAGAGATATGCTAGATAAACTAACTAGAGGTGTTATGAGATGATTAAATCACTACATTTTTCCTGCCAACAGTTATAAAAAAAAAGGATTTGTTTGCATTTTATTGAAAGGTTGTAGGTATTCCTATGTGCAAGAACTCTATGACCATTACGTAGACAGCCTGTTGTAATACACAACTAATAACTTATCCAACGAACCCTAATTTTCTGATGGCAATCAAAATGTTAACACCTTCTCCTTCTCAATGGCAATCATACCACATCTTCCTTTTTATATTTAAACAACCAACATTATATCAATTAGATCGTCTATCTAAAACTATTTCTATTTAAAAGATTCCTGACAAATTCATATATTGTTAATCAATGTTTCAGTTTTAAACCTGCCTAATTAATATTTGAAATTTTCATTTTCAGTAATTTGATTCAGTCACAAATATGATTCATTTGTATTAAAAACATTACGTTTTTTTCAAATGTTGGTTCTCTATGTATTTTAAGGAAACAATTCAATGAAGAATTGGATGTAAACAAATAAACATAAATTGCTAACACTGCTAATTAGTTGACACTTCATTAAACACAAATTACCAAATATCTAAATAAACTCATCATAGATACCAGGACTAAATTTAGTATATACGCCAGACGCACGTTTCGTCTACAAAAGACTCATCAGTGACGCTCGAGTCCAAAAAAGTCAAAAAGGCCAAATAAAGTACGAAGTTATAGAGCATACATTTATTTTTCTGTAAAAAGAAGAAACTTCTTTATGCCCGCGTCACACTGTCCCGATTTTTATATAAGATGGACATCCGAATGCGAAAATTGTAAGTTCGTACGAAGTTGCTTCCGATCTCGTTAAAATACCAAAAAGTGACCGAAGCAAATACGATGAATAACGAAGTCGATACGATGGTGCCGAAATTATATACGATAGTAAAAGATGGACATACGAAGGTTAAACGAAGACGGGTATTTAAGCTTCATATATCAGCCGAAGCCTACATAATGGATCACGAAGGCTACACGATGGATTACGAAGGCTACACGATGGATTACGATGACGGCGCGATGGCCATACGATTTCTAAAAGACGTCGTGTATATACAGCTTACGATGCTATTTCAAGCTTCTCCTTGAAATAGTATGATACACCGGAAATTGGTTGCTCATTTTTTAACCTACTGGTTCTAAAGACAATATTAAAGGTATTTCCAGTTACTGAATGTTTTGGTTGATTTCTAAAAAAATAGTTTATGTACCAAATATGCATATTCAATTTACCATTTTCTGCATGTGTCATATTATAGGATTTAACACATTTTGACTAGACGTTATTGATGTGTAAACCGGGGCAATTAACTCACAAGCTGAATAAAAGTCCGCACGTGTTTAATCCTTATAATTCTTAAGCCAAATAAAAGCGATTTTTGATTAACATTTGTTTTGTAAATGCTAATATAATAACTATCAAATGCACAATTGTCACTCGTAACTAAGGACGTGGCCGCCATATTGACTTTCTTAAATCCATAAATGTTCGAAAAATGCACGGAATCTTAAATAGAAAAGCACCTACCTCCAAAACTTCAAATTAATGAGATATAATATTCGAATTTGAAGCGTACAAGTAACAAAGTAATCTTTCCAATGAAAGTTTTCATTCGTTTGACGTCGTATTTTGCCATGACGTAAATTCGCCAAATCATTCATGAAAGTTCGCGGAATTTTATTTGAATTTTAAATTTATACATTTTCGTAGCTTTAGTGTATTTATTTTATTCCTTTTTTGTCAAATATGCACTAAAATAGACACAACTGTTATGCATTTGCTTTTTTATCTCTGTTTTCCGAAAATCCCGGGATCACTGCAAGCTTGTCTATCGCGCATGAATAGATAACGAAAGTAGTTTCGGAAACATGGTTTATCGAAGTGTAAACTTAGAGAAAAATTCTAATTGACCAATCCAATTCAAGTATTTATCGATATGCAAATGATATAAGAATTATACAAATATAGTGTCCATATTTGTCCCCAATATGTTACATGTATACGAGGGGATGCCACGCTCGGCATTGCCTTGTTTGAACTGTAAAATGTTTGGACTAGTCTGAATAATCACCCATAATTATGACCATGTTTACTGATTTATCTTAAAGGTAAGGTAATGGGTTCGTTGATCCCTTTTATTCAAAAAGAGCTCTTTCCAGGAGAATATCATAAAAATATAGACAATTTAAAAGGAAGGACGTGGGGAAAGCAACAAATGCTGCAAAATATGACATATAGAAAACAAAATGGTTATGGAGTAAACATTCGTGTGACAACAACTCAGACGATACAGAAAAAAATCAGAAAAAATCAGAATAATGAAGAAAAGGTTGGTTTCCCTATATACGTGTACCTACAGTGTTGGTGTACGAGGCGCGTTTATGATTTTCATTATGTTACTTGATATGAGAAATTGACAAAAAATAATATTTTACTTGTAAAAGTAAATCCTCAGCCTGTAATAGCTGCTCTTCTTGTTCCATTTGAATTAATAGAAGCAACGCTGTCGCCTTTCTTGTTCTCATATAATCATATGATATGTCATCACTTTAAATGTATTTTAGCGCGAAAATAAACTTACATTTAGCTGGATTTATTGCCATCGTAGTTTCATCTTGTGGCCTTCGTACTTTTATTCGATGGCAACACGACGGGATTACGAGGTCACGAAGTCGTGTTGCCATCATAAGACCTTCGGGTAGCTTCGTGATTAATTCGTGTAGACATCGTAATGTCAAAACTGCCCGATGGAAACGATGGAAACACGAATGCAATACGATGTTCAAAGATGCATTCCCGGTGACATTACGATGGTGACCCAGGATGTTGATACGATCTCTATACGAACCCTCAACATCGGACGCACCTTCTGGGATGTTTTGACATGTTAAAAAATTTAGAAGCCTTCCCAAAATTGTCCATGAAGGCTAGAAAAAGTGGCCGATGGTTCTCCGATGGTTGAAGATGGCACTACGAATAGACCTATCTGGATACGATCAGTCCCGATTAAGAAAATTTCCATAATCGTGTTGCCATCGGCGTAAAAATCGGGACAATGTGACGCGGACATTACAAGTAACAATCTCAAATATTGCTTATTGAAAATATGAATATTAAGTTTAAAGTGACTTATAATACATGTAATATTGTTTCTGTCTATTCGAAATAACATGAAAAAATGTGGTGCACACTGTTAAATAACCTGCTACGCGCGTTATTCAGTGTGCACCAAATTTTTTATGTTATTTCTTCATGAAAAAATATTACAGTTATTCTTCAAATATTATATTATGCTACACATGTCACTATAACAAATGATCAACTTACTTACTTAACTTACTTATTTACTAGTAAAACAGATTCTCCTCTGGATAATTTATGATCCTTGCAAGGTAAAATTGGAATCAATAAATATCTTGTGTTGCAAATTGCCCATGAAATTTGCCATACTGCATTTTGTACTTCAGGAATTTAAGACATTTGTGCTTCCTTAAACGCAATACGCTATAATATTTAAAACTTTATAATGCACACGATAGAATATGCACCGAAACAACTTTGACATAATAGTTCAAGTAAACTGTGTCCGGGACATTAACAAAACTATATACTAACTGGTAATCCTTGGGGGGAAACAAACAAGATACAAAAAATAATTCTGTAATTTATGCAAGAAAGAGAATAGTTTTATCTAATTATGATAAAACAGACTCGTGGAGAAGGACAACTTTTTTTTTTAAAGTAAAATAATGAAATATATTTGTATGATGTTACATAAAAATATAGATTTGACAATCAGGTAACATAGTGCACATTTATATTAACGTTGTGAGAGAAAGACAATAAATCTGTGTATTCCAACTCAAAACGCAGACAAATGTGTTTATATCTTGTTTTTATAGATCTGCTATATATTTCAAGTGTTTTTGTAGAGGATCAAAAAATAAATTATGACTATTGGTTGAAACTTAAACGACGGTATCATCCCCCCAAGAACTTTAATTCAGCATTAACACTATCGTGTTGCTTAAAGTGCATTTAATCATATCGGAATGTAACAAAATACAAAACAGATTTTAAAACTGACGATTAAACATGCACTTGAAACGTCTACGATCGATACAAGATTGTAACAATCTCTCTTTCTGTATTCTTCACGGCGAAAGTAATGCTCAAAATATCATTGATTATACGTGACACACCTTTTCAACAAAAATTCAGTAAACAAATCAGATATAAGATATTATAAGTAGAAATTTCATGCTGTCAGTTAATCATTAAATTAACCTTGGTGTTGAAAGCAGGAGAGCAAACCATCTTTATTTTGAAGAACCAGACCTGTGAAAGATGCAAACAAAACAACCATTTTATTTGAAAGACAAACGAGAATATTTTTACCTCATTTTATATAAATAGAACTACACATGAGAATATATATGCATACAAAAAGGATACGAATAGTTATCATATCTGCATGACGGTTATTTGTAAAAATATATTTATTCTTTAACCAATGCTTCTATAAACGTGTTTTATTTGATTTGTTTACTACAAAACGTTATAATACTCTTGATTGACTTTATCTGAAGCGTTTGGTAAAAGAAATAAATTGCCAAAGAAAGACTGTAGCACTTTCGACTGTTCAAGCATTTTTTAAAGGTGTTTTTGTTAAATTGACTATGGACTACAACAACTTATTTCTAGATTGCTTAGTCAGTTGTGTTTTATGTTTAAACATTATTGGATTTTTCATCCCAATTGTTTTCTATTGACATAATAAGTATGTTTAGGTTGTTCGCCTAATTTTGTCAAAATAACTGAGCCTTAAACGTGGATTCATTAAGAGGTTAGGCTAGTTAAAAAACAGTTTTAACCCGCCGTTCTTCAGATAATGCTTGCATACGAAAGTTGTTTTCCACTCTCACCTTTGGCCAATTAGGATAAGATTTGTCAGTTTGTATTGACTTACTTTATTTGAATTTACTTTTGATTGTGATACTTTTGCTATACATTTGAACCACGACGGAACTCAATCTGCAATGGACTCAGAACGTTGGTATATAAAATCGTTTCTGATGTAAAACGTTTTCTGATATAACGCAATACAATTACTTCGTTAATCAAAATATATTAAGAAAACCAAAGACGATGCTAAAATACCACGAAACCAACCGAAATATTCACTCAGCTGCTCTGAAAGAATCTGAAGGTAATGGGAGTCATAAATGATATCAAGATAATTTGCCTTTACTTTGTTATATATTGTTTATAGTGTAAATTATTTATAATCTGCTGATACAAAACTTCCGATAATCTACATAAAATGTATGATAAATTGTAATTGGAAAATCCCCTTTCGATTTTATCATTTTGCACTCTGGTTATTAAACAATTAAAATATAAATATTGATTTAAATCATCCAGGTCAATTATTTATTGAATTTATAATACTTTTTAATAATTACGTAAGTGTCATATAATATAAAAGTGCTGTAATAAATATCAACATGAACACCATTACCAGTATCAAATACGTTTATTCCATATTAAACTTGTTTCTCTTAGGTAATACTCAAGAACAAACTTTTTGGAAAACCAAGCACCTAAACCAATCTTTTAAAAGCTTGCAAAAACAGCGAGAACAAACGTAAGTAGATTCAAACCTGCAAAAAATACAGAGCCATGCATGGGTTCAGGGAGTACCGCCCCAAAATGAAAGGTGATTTCCAAACTTAATTACATCAACTGAAAATAAATAATACCAATCCGTAACGACAGTAAATACAGAACTTCTGACTTCAAATCACCATGTACGTTTTTCCTGATACATGAAAGATTAGATAAGAAAGGGACAGAACTTTTTGGAATTCAAACGGTTGTTGGAATGTTTCATAAATAAGCCGTGAGGATGGTGATCATGAAGCATGGAAGTTAACGTCCATACTCCGAGCGGACGTTGTCGGCAATGTCACTCCTAGTTCGATATCATTACTGTTTAAAATAGTTATCAAAGGTACCAGGATTATAATTTAATATCCTGAGACGCGCGTTTCGTCTACATAAGACTCATCCTTGACGTTCAATACAAAAACGTTCTTAAGCCACCCAAGTACAAAGTTGAAGAGCATTGAGGACCCAAAATTCCAAAAAGTTTTGCCAAATACGGCTACGGTAATCTATGGATGGGATAAGAAAATCCGTATTTCGAAAAAATCATAATTTTGTTAAAAGGACATTTATAAAATGACCACATAATTGATATTCATGTCAACACCAAAGTGCTGACTACTGGGCATTTTTTTTCGAAAAAATCATAATTTTGTTAATAGGACATTTATAAAATGACCACATAATTGATATTCATGTCAACACCAAAGTGCTGACTACTGGGCTGATGATTCTCTCTAAACACAGAAGATGTGTCAGATGTTACAGCTTCACGCCCTAATCTGTAAAACGAATAGTTTTTTTAAAAGTTTCAATTAAAGTTTGGGACATACAGTTAAAAAATGGGGTATGATGATAAAAACATGAGTCGAAAAAATAGACAATGTCGTTACAAAAAAAAGGCAACAATAGTGTAACAAAAAACTGCAGGAAAGACATCAATTATAAGAGGAAAACATCGAAACAACGAAACAACAGAAACATTAAAGTGTAACAAAAGACCTAACGACAATATTACACACACAGAAACGATCTATAAGATAACGACTGCCATTTTCCTGATTAAGTACAGGACATTAAAAAAAATGGTGGGTTGAACCTTGTTAAGCGGTTAGCCAAACCTCGCGCTTTTATGTAAATATTTAATACAAAATACAACGTAAAGACAAACAGTACACAAAACATTACAACTAAAGCCTGAACCCTCGGAGTAAAGTCAAGTTGTATGAAAACAATTTATCAAAGATACGCTGCGTTTAATTGCGTGAGACGGAGGCGTTTCGTCTAAAGACTAACGCTGCGTTTAATTGCTTGAGACGGAGGCGTTTCGTCTACAAAAGACTAATCAGTGATTCTCTATTTAAAGGGAGAAGGCCAAATCGAGGGCAAATATATATAGTATTGGGGACTGAAAATGTCTAAAAGGTCTGGCCAGATACAGCTAATGTAATCTGCTCCTGACTTGTGAGGGAAAATTCTTTGTAATTCGAACAATTTAAATTAATTTATAAATATGACCAAATCAATGATATTTTATGTCATCACATTAGTGTTGATAAGATTAAATAGTTATCATTGATATCATTTTTCACTATTTGGATTTGATTATGTTGTCCATAATGTAAACAGATTTATGCTAAATGTAGTTGATTTTCCTGGAATCTATGTAAGATGAAATAATACTGTGAAGTCCTTTATCACTTTCATAATTTAATATTCTGGTAATGAACCTATAAGAACAAGAATGTGTCCCTAGTACAAGGATGCCCCACTAGCACTATCATTTTCTATGTTCAGTGGACATGAAATTGGGATCAAAACACTATTTAACAATATAATTAGAAAAATCATATCATAGGGAGCATGTGTACTAAGTTTCAAGTTGATTGGACTTCAACTTCATCAAAAGCTACCTTGACCAAAAAATTTAACATGAAGCGGGACAGACGGACGGACAAACAAAGGAACAGAAATACAGACGAACGGACGCACAGACTAGAAAACATAATGCCCGTAGGTGGGGAATAAAAAGGCAGTTTAAATAAATCGCGTAGTTGAAATATTTAATGGTCCTGATTTTCATCTGTTCAAAACAACTACATGTCAAATAATCAAAATGCAATACCATTATTTTCATAATGCACACTTTGGATTTCATTAATGTGGAAGCAAAATGATTAAGAGATACACACACACGCACAGTTGGTTGTGATTTAGTAATGAAAACCCGGGGAAAATATCCGATCTAAAACAAAATATGAGTAACGCAATGGCATTATAATTCATGTTGAAGATTCTAGAAAGTTCTTTGAATTCAAGTTAGTATTTAACAAAGAGAAGCGAATACACAAAAAGTCATGTGAAATATGAAAACAAATTATCGATTGAATAACAATGCGTGATCATATTTAATAAAACAATGGAGGGTCCGTTTTTGCTATAAACAGAAACAAAACAAACAAAAAACTGTTTTCGCTAATAATTACTCAACAATTTAATCCTTGGAATCGTTCGTTATTTAAGTTGATTTCCTCATATTGAATCGCTCAACTACAGCAGGTACTTAGTAATGGATAACACTTATAATAGTATGTTAAACTTCATTCTGTATAGTTAAATAACTGAATAAATGAACTTTGCGCGTGAGGTCAAGTGTGCGTAATTCTTTTTTTTTAAGTTTCGAAAATTAATAATTATTTAAGTTGATACGTCACTACAACCCGATAATATAAGTATCTGGATTTAACCCAATTATAAAATTGATAATAGTTCATGTCAGTAGTGCAACCCCATGAGATTAGTATCCGGGATATGCAAACTAATATGATTTCAATGATTTGAATCGATATACAAATAAGGATGTGTTTGATAGTAATATCTGGTTCAATCTTGTTAAAATGATCTGTACCATGCATATTAAGCTTAAACACATAGATATTATAATTGCAAAGTTACATTGCACCTGTAGAATAATATGTTGACTTAAAGATCTAATAAACAGATGCACTGCAATGTACTTTATTTGATTTTGAATGCAGACTGTGTTCCAAATGATAAGTAGTAAATCATTTGAATTATCTGCAGAAATAATGTTTCTTAATAAAAAAAAAAATGTCATCAATGTGTTTGATTTCATTGATGATATAAAATGTTGAATCCCTTTTTTCCAGTCGACATCTACCTTGCTTGATAATCCCTCTCGCATAATCATTACACATGTATGCTGGTCCTAAATATTTGTCACTGGGCGTCAAGCAAACAACAATGAATATATCGTCATCAACAGGTATGTATATGCGCCACCAGGCTTTAAACAAACAACAATGAATCAATGTGTTCGTCGATCTAACCTCATTTGTATTTAAATGATTTAGGACAAATCTATATGATGTTAATCAATGTTGCAGGATAAAACAAGCTAGATTAAAATTTGAACTTTTTTAATTAAAATTATTTGATCCAGTCAACAATGATTCATTTGTCGTAAAAACACTACGATTTGTTCAAAATGTTTGATTTCTATAAGTCAACGCTTTGGATGGTAAGCATAAAAATATAGATTGCTAGTATGATTTTTTTTCTCTTTTGGATAATTCATGATCCTTGCAAAGTAAAATTGAAAACAATAAATATCTTCTGTTGCAAATTGTCCATGAAATTTACCATACTGCATTTTGTGCTTCTGTTGACACCGAAGACAATTGTGCTTTCTTTTCTTAAACAAACGAACTACCTGTAATTATAGCTACAAGTTTTTACAACTTTATGAAAACGAAAGATTATGAACTGAAAACATCTTTGACATAAGAGTACAAGTACATAGTAATCAAAGGTACCAGGATTATAATTTAGTACGCCAGACGCTCGTTTCGTCTACACAAGACTCATCAGTGACGCTCATATCAAAATATTTATAAAGCCAAACAAGTACAAAGTTGAATAGCATTGAGGATCCAAAATTCCAAAAAGTTGTGCCAAATACAGCTACGGTAATCTATGCCTGGGATAAGACAGAGACATTAACAGAAGCGTAAACTTAGTTCTTGGAGAAAACAAAAAATTATTCTGTTATTTCTGCTGTTGTGGGTAATTGTACTGTGGTATTAAAAGCAAGAAAGACATCCATGTTATCTTCTTATAATAAAACTCGTGGTAAAATAGGAGAACTATTTTCTATTCAAAAGTAAAATAATGGTAATATAGACATGAAAATCAGGTTTCAAACACATTTATATTTACGTTGTTAAAGAAAGACATAGTTATTCCGACTCACACCGCAGACAACTGTGTTTATATCTGGATTGTTCTGCTATATTTTAAGGTGTTTTTGTAAAGATTCAAAACGTGAGTAATGACTATTAGTTCAAACTTAAACGACTGTCTCATTCACCAAGCACTATTATTCAGCCTTCACAGAATTCTGCTGCTTAAAGTACATTTTATCATGAAGGAATGTAACAAAATACAAAACAGATTTTAAAGCTGACGATTAAACATGCACTTGAAACGTCTACAATATTAGATTGTAATAATCTCTCGTTCTATTCTCTTCACAGCGACACTTGACTCAAAATATCATTAATTATTAGTGACAGACATTTAAACAAAAAATCAGTAAACAAATTGGATATAAGATATTATAAGAAGAAATTTCATGCTATCAGTTAATCATCAAATAAACTTGGTATTGAAATCAGGAGAGCCAACCATCTTTTTCTGATAAGGATTTAGAAGAACCAGACGTGTGAAAGTAAAGATGCAAACAAAACAACCATTTTATTTGAAAAGCAAACGAGAATATTTTTACCTCATTTTATATAAATAGAATTACAATATGTATACATAAAAACTACGAATATTTATCATATCTTATGGTAATTTGTAAAATTATATTTATTCTTTAAACAAATGCTCCAATAAAATTTAATGTGCTTTATTTCAACTGTTTTTACTACAAAACATAATAATATTCTTGATGAACACTACCTCAAGTGTTTGGTAAAAGACATTTTATTGTCAAGGAAACGCTGTTGCACTTTCTACTGTTCAAGCATTTTTCAAGAGTGTTTTTGTTAAATTACTATCAAGTATAACAACTTTTTCTACCGCTTTTGTTCGATTGTTTAGTCAGTTGTGTTGTATGTCTGTAATCTATGTAAATTTTGGGATTCTGGATCCCAATTGTTGTCAAATTACCTTTAAGGTCTGTTTGGAATTATGTTGTCACTATAAAGCCCCGGTCACAACAGATCGTACGATTTTTTGTCGTTGAAGATCTATGAAATAATTGTCGTCTAGAATGTCAAAATAATATTCTGAGTGGTCAAATTAGCTACGACATGCCCACGATGGTTCCACGATTGGTGCAAGACAGAAAAAATATGTAATTGTACTATCGTGTACTTGTCGCAAGTCGGTCGGGCGACAATCGTACGACATTCGTGAGTTGTTTGGGGCTCTTTTTCAGGTTTTCATGTAGTGGGATGCGCGTGTGACTGTCGTGTTACTGTCCTGTTACTGTCGTGCCATTGTCGTACGACTGATGTGAAACTGTGATGCGATTGGCAACTCTCAGCAAAAGCTCTTGAAACATGACAGGCTCCATCCGCATGAATCCAACGAAATCACCAGCAGATGCCTGTTCCAACTCTTGCATCAGTGTACTATACTACCAACACATCAGGCGCCGTTCGATCCATGGCTTCACCCACGAACGTCGGGCGTTCCTATGCTGTTCACGGGCTCGAATCAACGCTAACAGGACTATAGTTTGCTCTTGTTAGCGTCCGGCAAGGCGCCTATTCAACCGGGTCAAACATAATCGTTCTGGTGGAAAAGCTCTCTTTAAACGGTAGACGGTATGTTTTTCCAAACATTCATTCCCGCCGAATTAGATACTTCTAATTAAAACGTAAATATGCTGCACTACGAACGTACCACTGTCGTACGACAAACAATCAATGATGTACGAGCATCGTACACAATTTTGTATTCGTGAGACAATCGTGCAACTGTCTCACGAATGTCTTGCGACAGTCGTGAGATTGTCGTACGACAGTCCTCCGACGATTGTTTTATTCAAATGGTTTATGTTGGTACCCACGAGAATGTGTTTGTCGCACAACAGTCGCACGACTGTGGTTAGACACTCTCACGACAGCCACAAGACAGTGATACGACAAAAAATCGTACAGCAAAATAGGAACATGATCAATTTTTGTCCCACGACACACGACAGCGCCACGATGCTCAAAATATCGTGCAACTGTCTTGCGATTGTCGTACGACGATCACAGATGACCCGCGATTTGACCAAATTTCATGTCGTGGAGCTGCATAGATGTGTCGTGGGTTCGTTGTGACCAGGACTTAACGGAGCTACAAACAACTGGCTTGCATTCTTGAGATGATGACTGTGGGAAGTTAGGAATACGACAGTTGTTTTCCACTCTCAACGTTGATCGATAAGGTTATCTACCATTGACTTATGACGTTCGTACATAAAATCACTTTTAATGATACCTTATTTCTGGTATTACGCAACAAAATAACGCAAAAGAAAACAAAGCTAAATGTAGAACACCACCAACAAAACAAGGTTAACTCACTCAGGTGCTCTGAAATGATTTGAATTTAATGTGTGTCATTTATGACATCACGATAAATTGCATTTACTTAGTTATACATGTATATTGTTAATTGGGTATATGATTTCTAATCTGCTCATACAAAACTTCCGATATTCTACGTAACATGATAAATTGTAATTGGAAAATCCCCTTTCGCTTTTATCATTTTGTATTCTAGTTATCATACAATCTAAATATTAAAAATGATTTAAATCATCCAGGTTAACTATTTATTGAATTGATAATACTTTTTTACAACAATGTATTACGTAAGATCTTCAAAACAACGTGTCATATAATATAAAACTGCTGTAATAAATAACAACATGAACAACATAAACAGTATTAAATGCGTATTTCCACATTAAACTTGTGTGTCTTCGGCAATAATCGAGAACAAACTATTTTTAAAACCAAGCACCTAATACAAACTTTTAGTAGTCAGCACTTTTTGTGCTGACATGAATTGTCATTGATATGGTTATATTTTATATAAATTTACTGTTTACAAATTATTGAATTTTTTGAAATATTAAGGCTTTTATAGCCTAAGGCATAGATCACCTTAGCTGTATTTGGCAAAACTTTTAGGAATTTTGATTCTCAATGCTCTTCAACTTCGGTCTTTATTTGGCCTTTTTAACTTTTTTGGATTCGAGCGTCACTGATGAGTCTTTTGTAGACGAAACGCGCGCCTGGCATATATACTAAATTTAGTCCTGGTATCTATGATGAGTTTATTTTAAGCATGGGGTGATGGAGTACCTCCCGTAATGTAAAAGGTATCAAAATTTTATAACATCAAATGAATATAAAACATTATCATTAGATACAGACGTTCTGGCTAGTTGGGTGGTGATACGCCCGGAAACTAACAATTCAACATGAACGTTTTTTGCAGATACCTTAAAGATTAGAAAAGAAAGGGACATAATATCTTATTACCTCATATGGAAACGTCGAAGAATTGTGGCAATGGTTTCAGAGAGTATGGTGTTCACGAAACACTGGTTTTTGCGCCAGGACTCCGAGTGGACGTTCCCGGCCATTTAATCCTAGTTCGAGAACATACCTGTTAATCTATTCATCATGTGCATGGAAGAGGTGTCGGATAATTCAACTGTACCCAATGATCTGTAAAACGAATTGTATGTTCAATAATCAATTAAAGTTTAAAACAAAGTTTTAAAAAAAAAAGTGAAATAAATACCGATAGGGCAACATATGAACGTAAGGAAAACAAAAACGACGTTCACAATTTACTACAATTCCAGTCTGAACCTTAAGAGAAAGTGCAAGTTCTTCAAATGAAAGCAGTTACTGTAGCTATGACAAAATAGTTTATCAGAGAAATCAGGCTTGTTATTGTGTGCGGCAGAGGTATTTCCTCTACAAATCGCTCATCAGTGATTCTCGAATAAAAAAAAAAGTCAAGATCAAATACAACGTTTACGAGCATTGGGGACTCATAATTTAAAAAGGTTTTGCCAGATACAACTAATGTAATCTATTCCCGGTGTGGAAAAATCCTTCGTACTTCGAACGATTTATAAAAATAACCATATCAATGATATACCATTTCAACATATAGTCAAATCAAATCAAATCAAATCATTTTGCAAATTTGAAAATACAATTACAAAAATTTATAATACAATTTTTAGATAGATAAGACCGATGGTTTTCCCGTTTGAATGGTTTTACACCAGTAACTTTGGGCCCTTTATAGCTTGTTGTTCGGTGTGAGCCAAGGCTCCGTGTTGAAGGCCGTACATTGACCTATAATGGTTTACTTGTATCAATTGAGCTGCGTCGGATAGAAATCGACCTTATGCAAATGAATATCATAGCATATGTTTACTTATTTCGGGTTGAAAAAAATTCTATGCACAGCTTGTTACTATTTCAAAATTGGCAAGATATAACAACCCTAAAAAATAGACCAAAGTTCATCTTTTATTTCGTATCTGAATATTCCAAAATCCATCAAACGCTCTTATACATGTACATGTTGACGTCGATTTCTATCCGTCGCAGCTCAATTGTTATTTGGATGGAGAATTGTCTCATTGGCACTCATACTATATCTTCCTATATCTAATAATTTTGTTACATCACTAGTGTTTCTTATCAGCTCGGCTATTTCTTAAAACATATAAAGCATTAACTCCCTTTACAATAATTTTAATTGCGTCATACTCATTAAATGTAAACATAAAAGCAAATTTTTCCTCATCAGACATTTTGGTGAAATCTGGAAGTATACTCTTTACTTCATGAAAAAGTTTTTGTTTACATTCTTCTTAAATTTGAGATTGTAAAGCAAAATGATATTCATTTTCTACCTCCTTTTTACAGAGAGGACATAATCTATTTTCCAACGGTTATTTACGGTGTCTTCCTTGTTCAATATATAGATAACTATTACTTATTCTTATTTTTATAAAATTTGATATCATGTATCTATCTAAATCTATTAATTTATCAGATTAGAATGTTATTATCAATATCATAATACATTATTTGCATTTGCTTATGTTGTTCTACAGTATATAGTTTTATATGATATTTAGTAAACTTTCTTGGAATCTATCGACATTAACATAATACAGGGAAGTCCACTATTATTTTCCTAATTTCATATTCTGGTAAATTACCCATTAGCAAAGTCTTCATAAATCTCGTATTAAGTTATCTAATGGTCTTGATGTGTGTCTGTTGTTAAAAATATTATTCAAAGAAAAACGAATGTACTGTTTCTGCTGGTAATCACTAGTACTTTAAACTATTCAATGTCATGCTATTGTTTGTAGTTTTTAATTATTTCCTCATATTGAATCGCAAATTTATCAGGTATCTAGCAATGAATAACACTTAACTGCATTCTGATTATTTTAATATTTTTGTTTAAATGAATTTTGAGCATGAGGTTAAGTGTGTTTTTTTATTTTTTTATTTTTTTTTTTTGGTTTTGAAAATTATTAATCTTATAGTTAATATTTCACTACTACAACACGATAAGATGAATTTCTATGAACTACTAATAGAATACTAATAAATGATCCTGTCGGTAGTGCAGATATGTATCCGGGAAATACAAAACAATATAAATTATCTAATTGATTCAAATCGATATACAAATAAGGATGTGTTTGGTTTGTAACATCTGGTTCAATCTAGTTAAAATGATCTGTACCATGCATAAACTTAAGTAAATACATTTTGTAACTGCAAAGCCAAATTGCATTTGTAGAATCATTTGGTGATTTACGGATCTAACATGCAGTTGCACTGCAATTTATTGTTTTTGATTGTGAAAGCATACTGTCTTCTAAATGATGAGAAAAAAATCAGACGATACTAATAAAAGTATATCAACGAAATTGTATAAACTGTTTAAGGAAGGGATGGAGATATAACAAGGATAAACATTGAAGAAAGACAACGGTACAGCTAATGAAAATCGACGAAAGGACAAAAAAAATAAAATAACAAAACTACCGAACACCAAGGACTATCAAACGATTTTACAAAGAAAACTAAGACTAATAACCCGAAATCCACGTAAAACAAGGCTTAACGCACTCGGGTGCTCTGGAAAAGTCAACAGGTTATGTGCTACATCATTGATATCATTTGAAATTGTCTTTATTTTGTTTTATATTTTGCAATGGGTAAATGGTTTATAATCTGCTGAAACAAAACTTCAGACTATCTCCGTATGATAAATAGATATTGGAAAAACCATTTTCGCTTTAAGCATCTTGTAATCTCGTAATGATATTATCAAAATATAACTATTGACATAAATCACCCAGATCAAGTGTTTAATCAATTGATATTATATCTATGTTATAACGTAAGATCTTTTGAACAGCATGTCATACTAAGATGTCATATAATACAAAATACTGTAATAAATAATAAAATGAACAAAAAAGACAAACATAATTAAATGCACATTTCTACATTAAATAAATGTCTATTCAGAACTAATGGACACTACATTTTTTGAAACCCTAGCACCTATTACAAACAACGATGTACTATAAAGAAAAAGAAACACAACAACAGAAAGACCAAAAGTAAAATCAAACAAGTAAAATAATCAAGTCGGAAATTGTACCTCCTTATACTTAAAATGAATACATAAATTAAATTTAATAATTTAACATCAAATGTTAATACAAAAGCCAAATTTCTATACCAGTAAAATTATAAGGACTGAATTCACATGTACAGTCACACGTTAATTTTTTTTCTAAATAGCCTAAAGATAACGGACGAAATAGGCAGAATTTTTGGTTTCAAACAGGCTTCCGTAAGGAAATATAATAGAGTGTTCGCAATAGTTCTTATATTTGCCAAATGTATAGTGTTAAAGGAGCTTCGGAGTTATCAGCCACATTTGAGCGGACGTTTAGCTCAATAGCTTAACTAGTAATAAAATTAACGGTACCAATTTTCATGCATTAGTAACCTACGCTTGCATATGGGAGATGTATCAAAAAGTACAACTTAACGTCCTAATCTGTAAACAAACTGCTTAGTTGCTCAAATGTAATTTAAGTTGGAAACCATATATTTTTAGAACGGTGGTCAAGGTACCAAGAGGAGAACTTAACAGACGAACAAATGTCCAATAGATTTCTACGCAGAAAAACTCACGTCTAAACCATAACAACTACTAGGAGTAAACTCAAGTTCTCCAAGGTTGCTCTATGTGTATAAAATGATTTATCCAAGTAACTTGGCTTACAACTGTGTGATACAGATGCACTACGTCTACCAACGACTCATCAGTGACTATCTTACAGAAAATTTAAAGGCCCAAATCAAGTACAAAGTTTACGAGCTTGAGGACTCGAGACTCCAGGTTTTGCCAGATACAGTTAATAACATCTATTTCTGGTGTGGTGAAAACTTTTGAACTTCGAACACTCGTTCGAACAATTAAAGTTAATTTATAAACATGACCATATCAATGATAACTCATGTCATCACATAAGTGTTGATAAGATAAGAATGATATTATTATAAATTATATGATATTATTTATGATATCATGAATTGTTTATGATATTCATACTGTTAATAGTGCATGCTATATGCCGTAAATATTCCTAAAATCTATGTACAATAAAAAAAAAACAATACTGGGAAATCCTTTATTATTTTCATAATCTTGTATTATGGTTATGAACCAGTTATGAAATATCAGTTTACATAAATCGCGAAGTTAAAATATTTAATGATCCTGATCTGCATCTGTTGTTACGCACGTAAGATCTATAAAACAACAACATCAAAGTATCAAACTACAATAACATATTTTTATAATGCACACTTAAGAGATATTTTTCACAGGAAGCATAATGAATATAAGGTTCTCACACATGCACAGAAGGTTATGATTTAGTAATGGAAACCCTGAAAATAGTTCCGATCTAAAACTAAATAAGAGGTACTCAGTGGCATTATAATTAAAAGATTCTGAGAATGTCCGTTTGAGTTATTGAGTGTTTTACAAGGAGAAGCTGGTACATGTGTTAAGTATGAAAACAAGTGAGGGGTTTAATTAGCTATAAAATCAGGTTTACTCCACCATTTTCTACATGAGAAAATGCCTGTACCAAGCAGGAATATATAACAGTTGTCATCCATTCGTTTGATGTGTTTAAGCTTTTGGTTTTGTCATTTGATTAGGGACTTGCCGTTTTGAATTTTCCTCGGAGTTCAATATGTTTGTGATTTTACTTTTTATCAATTGAATTACAATGCATGATATAGTTAATGTAAAAAATGGGCAGTCCATATCTGCATAACAATAAATAAAGAGAATGTACTGTTTCCGCTGATAATAACAATTCAAGACCATCCGATTGGTTGTATTTCAAATGATTTCCTCTTATTAAATCGCTCTAATAATGCTTCATACATAACATAGTTCAAATGCATTTTATAAAATTATATAGTTGCATCAATGAAATTTCTGCATGAGATCAAGATTGTTTAATTCTTTTTTTTTTTTTTCGAAAATAAATGAAATTAAAGTTAATTTGTCACAACTGCAACACGATAACACAAGTCTGGTAAGGACCAATAAATTGATAATAGTTCCTGTCAGTAGTGCAACCCCATCTTATGAGTATCCGGGAAGAAAAATGATATATCATAATATATTTTAATGATTTAAACTGACATACTAAGGATATGTTTGGTTTGTATCATCTGGTTCATTCTAGTTTTGCATAAGTTTAAATAAATAGATGTAACGAGAGATATTTTTTTAGTTAAATCACACTTGTAGAATAATCTGTTGGCTGATAGATTTTACATACAGATGCAATATACTTTATTTGATTGTGAAAGCACTGTCTTTCAAATTTAAAGTGATACATTATTTGAAATGTCTGCAGAAATGGTGTTTCATGAAAATAATGTCATCAATGTGTCTGATTTCATTAATGATACAAAGGAAACGAACGTGGAATGAACTGCAGAGACTACTATCCAACAAAAGTGTAAATATCAGCCCAAGCCTACTAATGGGTCTTCAAAACAGCAATAAATTCCGCAATCCCTTATATAAAGTCATAAATAATATTTTTATAAGAATACTTTTAATAATTGTTAACTTGGTAAGCAATATGTACCAAGGTATTTATCTCTTATAACTAATACAGGTGTTTTATGGTCACCATATCCTCATTGAAACTTTAGAAATTTTCTGAGTTCGAAGTGCTTCAAAAATGTATTTAATATTATTTCTACAAAAAGAATGCACGTTCTTGTCGCGTGTGAAGTCGTTTAAATGTTACACGTTATTTACATTGAAAAAAACAATGTTTTCTGTTTCAGTTTCAGGTGGAGGCGAAGATGGCGTACCCCTTTTTAGAATGGAAACTATATCATTTCTGTAACATAAAATCGTCAAGGTTTTTTTTACTTTGCAACACTATTTTTGCGAATATAATATCTATTTATCTCAGCTGACGAATGGTACAGAATGCGTTTTTACATGTCTGAACCAAATGTTTAAAATCAAACACATCCTTATTTATGAATACATTTGAATGTCTACAATATATAAATTTGTAATCCTGGATATTTATCTGGTGGGTTTGTATTAGTGACAGTTGTAGTTGTTTGAAAAATACAAATAATAGGACGAAATAAAGGACGATGTTTATACAGCGGTAATCTACTGTTGCCTTTATTTGACAATGATGTCTTACGTGTTATTATGGCTAATAAAAGAGTAAAAGTCCAGAGCAAGTACAAAGTTTAAGAGCATTATATTTGGGACTCATAGTTTGAAAAGGTTTTGCCAGATACAACTAATGTTATCTATTTCTGGCGTTTGAAATCCATTTTAGCTCGACCAATTTAAACCTAATTTAATGCCTCTGCTGGTGGACTATTAGTCCCCAAGGGTATCACCAGCCCAGTAGCCAGTACTTCGGTACTGGCATGAAAATACGGATTTTTTGTGTTATTAAAATTTGCTGTTACAAAATGATAGAAATTATTATAAATTAAGGAATGTATCTCCCTCGTGCAAAGCTCTGATTCCTTTCGCGGATTTGGCTATACTTTTTGGACCTTTTTGGATTATAGCTCTTCATCTTTTATATAAGCTTTGAATTTCAATATTTTGGCAACGAGCATCACTGAAGAGACATGTATTGTCGAAATGCGCATCTGGTGCAAGAAAATTGGTACCGTTAATCTTATTACTACCACTGGGTCGATGCCTCTGCTGGTGGACTATTAGTCCCCGAGGGTATCACCAGCCCAGTAGCCAGTACTTCGGTACTGGCATGAAAATACGGATTTTTTGTGTTATTAAAATTTGCTGTTACAAAATGATAGAAATTATTATAAATTAAGGAATGTATCTCCCTCGTGCAAAGCTCTGATTCCTTTCACGGATTTGGCTATACTTTTTGGACCTTTTTGGATTATAGCTCTTCATCTTTTATATAAGCTTTGGATTTCAATATTTTGGCAACGAGCATCACTGAAGAGACATGTATTGTCGAAATGCGCATCTGGTGCAAGAAAATTGGTACCGTTAATCTTATTAATGCTATTTTTGGTCAACACATAGTTGATAAGATTAGAATGGTGTTATCAGTTTTTGTTGTATAACTTAAATTTTCCTAAAATCTATGCTAATAAAATAAAACTGAGAAGATCCCTTTTATTTTGATAATTTCATATTCTGGTAATTATACAATTTAAATATAGCAGTTTACGTGAATCGCGTAGGTGAAATATGTAATGGTCTTGATCTGCGTCTGTTGTTACGTAGGATCTTTACAACAACAACATGTCAAAATTTCCATCTTTTATAAGACAATTTGAGACAAATCTGTATACAGCATAATTATATAAGATGCAAAGCTCATTAAATGATATCCATCCTTATTTCCTTACACGGTTATTCATTATTTGGTAATGGAAAACCAGAAAATTACTTCGGTTTTAAAGAAAATAAGAGGTGCATTATATGTTGAAGATTCTCATAATGTTTTTTTGAATTCTGATTAGTGTTTAATAAGGAGAGTAGGCACACGTGTGAATAATGCAAACAAATTATCAATCTAATTACAATGCATGATACTTAATGCAAACAATAGGAGGTCTCATTCTCCAAACTACAGAAAAATAAATGTATCATTTCCGCTGATGATAATTTGAAACAAGTCAATACGATGCGATTGTTTGTGTAATTTCAGTTGATTTTCCCCAAACTGGATCTCTCAAAGAAAGCAATACTTAGAAATGGATTACACTTAGAAATGGATTACACTTAAGATCACGGTTAACCTTCATTCTATACTGTGAGATATAACTTACGAATAAACGAACTTTGTGCATGAGATCGAGTGTGTATAATCTTTTCTTATCTTTTTTAAGTTTCGAAAATTAATAATATGTATTTTTAAAATGTCACGACTACAACACGATAAGATGAGTATCTGGGAAGTACCAATACAAATTGATAATAGTTCCTGTCAGTAGTGCAACGCCATCAGATAAGTATCCGGGAAATACAAAATAATATATATTTACTGGTTCAAATTGAAATTCAAATAAGGATGTATTCGTTTTGTCACATCTGGTTCAATCTAGTTAAAATGATCTGTACCATTTACAAGCTTAAATAATTAGATAATATAATTTCAGTTTTAAATTGCACTGAGTCGTGTAGAATAATCTGTTGGTTTATGGATCTAACATGCAGATGCACTCCAATATGATTTCTTTGATCGTGAAAGTAGAGTGTCTTCTAAATGATAAGAAGAGAAATCATTTGATTTATCTGCAGAAATAATGTTTAATGAGACGAATATCGACGTCATCATTGTGTTTTATTTCAAAGACATAAAAGGAATTAGGGAATGTAACAAATAGACCACAACCTAGCCAAAGAGTAGCTTATAGCACCATTGGGTTTTCAATGCAGCACGAATATCCTGCAACCTGAACCACGCTTCAGTTGGCCCATAAACAATATATATACTGCTTCCAAAATCTACCAAATCGTGTCGAAATCTAGCATACCTCTACACTGAAGATCAATTAGTAGTTTAGACGTATCTCGATCATTAAAGGTTTATAATCCGGTGTCTGGATATATAAATACCAGTTTTGAATACAAATTCGTGTTGTTCGATCTTTCGTTTTCCATGTAATTATTTTTCTTAATTTATTTGTGTTTTCGTTGTCTCTTTTTTTATGACAGCATTGTCAGTTTCTCTCGACTTGTGAGTTTTAAATGTACCCTTGTCTTCTGCCTCTTATATACTACTGTGTATTAATTATTGGGTACGAATTTTCTTGGACTTCGTGAGAACAGGTACAGCACCAAATTATGTGTTCAACGAATGACAATTTTTTATAGGCTTGTATGCAGACAACGGCAAAACCACGAAATTAAATATCCATGAGCATACAAGTTTTTCCTTATCTACGAAAATTAGTACCTACGAAAATAAATGAGTCAATGTATAATATTAGAGTGTGGTATATCTAAAATTAATGATGTTTCGTACTTTCTGAGGTGACATAATTGAGGTAAAATTTTAAAAAGAATTTGCATCTATTTGCGTACTTAATTATAATCCTGATACCTTTGATAACTATGTACACCATTGAGTCGATGCCACTGCTGGTGGACGTTTTGTCCCCGAGGGTATCACCAGCCCATTAGTCAACATTTCGGTGTTGACATGAATATCAATAATGTGGTCATTTTTATAAATTTCCTGTTTACAAAACATTGAATTTTACGAAAAACTAAGGATTTTCTTATCCCAGACATAGATTACCTTGGCCGTATTTGGCACAACTTTTTGAAATTTTGGATCCTCAATGCTCTTCAACTTTGTACTTGTTTGGCTTTGTAAATATTTGGATATGAGCGTCACTGATGAGTCTTATGTAGACGAAACGCGCGTCTGGCGTACTAAATTATAATCCTGGTACTTTTGATAACTATTTATAAATTTCAGTGTCAGATCCTTGAACGATAAAATTAGACATCAAGTCAATTATTTTAGATTGTCTAGACCCTTCAGGGTTTCTTAACACAGGCATGTTCCCATATACCGGTTTATGGGGGGATCTGATACAAGTGCCTGTGTTTCTAAATCTGAATTTTGATATTAGGTACTGTAGTACTTAGATTAACTATTATTTAATCGACGTGAAAGCTAAATAACACAGAGTTTTATAGGAACACTTACAGCTCAATACAAGTATAGCATAAATCTTATTTTTTATATAAAGGTCATAAATACTACTTTTATAAGAAAGATTAAGAATTACTGGTAAGTTGGTGAACAACGATGATCATAATTTAAAGCAATAACGAATCTTAGGCGAATATCTCCAATGACTTAAAATCATAATAATCTCAATGCCACTTTATAAATTTCGTGAGTCCGCGATTTAAAAATAGTGTTTGATATCAACTGTCAGGAAGTGTGCACGTTCTTGTCGCATGTGATATCGTTTCAAATTTAAAAATTATTTACATTATAAAGGTTAATTTTCTGTGGTAAATTCAGGGGGAGGCAAAAATGACGTACGTCACCTTTTCAGAATTGGGAAAATATCATTGCTAAGAACAAAATCGTAAAATTGCTCGACACGCTGGGATGTTTTTCCTCCGTTTTATGCCATTATACCCGTTTTCAAAAACAAAAAAATAGGACGATGTTTGAACATGCTGTCTTACGTATTATTATTGCAGTGTAGAAATGTAAAACCTGTTTATTTTTTGACATTCTTTTTTGAGGAAAGTATTAAAAATGACAAAAATGGCACGTCACTGAATAGTTTTCAAGCAAAATCGTAACGAAAAAATACCATATATTTTTCGTTGTCATACAAAAAGAGCGTGATATTTATATCGGAAAATTTCTGTATCAAGTAGGGAATATAACAGATGTTTTCCACACGTTCTGTTATAACGTTTGATTTATGTCAATG